>NC_092335.1:99570000-99877500 GCF_046630445.1 Rutidosis leptorrhynchoides
AACTTGACCCAAAATGACTTCTAAAATTTATACGTGTTTATTATATAACTTAACTATAGTCGTTTTATATATTTAAATATATTTATTAGATTTTATAATAATAAAAGTCATTTATTAATAAAAATTTATATTAACGTTTATATATAATATATACTTTTATATATCTTAAGTAGTAAAATTTATAAAGTTCACTTAATATCGTAAAACTATAGTGGTAAGTATTATTAATGTAATTATATTACGCGTGGTGAAAAATATCTTTGTATCCCCTATTTATTTGATAAAATAATATTGATCATAATAATAATAAGTAAAAGTTATATTATTTTGTAATAATAATTATTATTATTCTATAACAATATTTATATTTACTAAAAATGGTATTATGATAAAATGATAATACTAACATAATAGTAATAATAATATTTTATAATAACAATGATATTTCTATTAAAATAATAACGACGATTGTAATAATAATCATTTTAACAATAATACTAAAATTCAGTTGACTATAACTTCTAATCCGTTCATCGAAACCATTCGATATCTAAATGAAAAGTTCTTAATTTTTCGCTAGCTTTCCAATGACATGCATATCATATACCCTATCTCAGTAGAATATGTATCTAATTCAGGATTCAACAAACCTATCTAAGGATAATATCGAATGTACAAGCATGCATAATCCTATATACTCGAGCACTAGTAAGGGATACACTATTGATATATAAAAGTTAAGTTATGAGTGCTCACGTATAAATATTGAGATTCAATATTGCAGGAAAGTACGTAGACGCAACGCAGATGATAAACACTAGATTGACCTCACGAGCATACCCATGAACCATACCCATCACCTTCATAGCTATAACCCATAATTTTCTTAGCTTCGACTCATTCAAAAAACTATTTTGAAATCACCCGGACATCACTCCGTCGTAATATTTTATGTATACTAATAATATCTTGAAATAATACAGAGCAAATATATATATATATATATATATATATATATATATATATATATATATGTAAATCGATTGAGAGAGTTTAGAGAAATATATTTTCAAGTTTCTATGAAATAATGAAACCTATTGAATTCTATTTATAATAGATTTTTGAATTATTAAAGTGAATTATTAAAGTATCAATTATTAAAGTGAATTATTAAAGTATGAATTATTAAAGTGAATTATTAAAGTGAATTATTAAAGTTAAAGTAAAGTAAAAGTAAAGTAAAGGTAAAGTTAAAGTATAGTAAAAGTATAAAAACTATGTATGTATAATACGCGTATAAATATATATAATATTAATTTAAATCGTTATATATATTTAATGAAATAAAATATAAATATCGTTATATTTATTATACTGGTTAAGTAATGAGTTGTCAAAAGTGATTCTAGATATTTATAAAAGTTATATACGTTTTAATAATAAAGTTTTTTTTAAACTGAAAATGTTTTTGTACGTTTGAAAATAGATTAATAGAATATTATGGAAACCAATTTTCCACTAGCTTTTGTCTAACTTTCGTAAATGACACTTTTTATTTTTATTTATAAATAGCTTTACAAATTATTCCGAATATCGTTAAGAGGAATAGATTTTCTCAAATCATAGTGGACCTCTCAACAGAGACTTGTAATCATAATTCAATGTTTCTGATAATTCAATCATTTAATATATATTTTTTTAATTTTGTCGATAATCATATTGAAACAAATACGTTCATATAAAGCATTATACGTTTAAATACTTTGTTGACATTTTCAATTTATAACATATACACATATACATACATATTCATATATGTTCATTTAATTGTTCGTGAATCATTGGAATTTGGTCGAGGTTTAAATGAATGTATAAACATAGTTTAAAATCCTTGAGGTTTAACTTAACAAACATTGCTTATCGTGTCAGAATAATATAAAGATAAAGTTTAAATTTAGTCGGAAATTTCCGGGTCGTCACAGTACCTACCCGTTAAAGAAATTTCGTCCCCGAAATTTGATAGAGGTCGTTATGGCTAACAATGAGAATGTTATTATGACGTAACGATTATGAAGTTTTATCATGTCTAAGAAGTATGGATAAAATAATTCGATTACTCGAAGCGTATGAGGGAAGTTATCGTAAATGAAGGAAATAAGATTATAGTGATTCATCATATCTTTTGACATCATCACAGTTGATCTCCGAATTTTAAGAAAATCTTTGCAATCTATGTTGGATTTGATGCTTCGGTGATTAAGGAGATTATGATTCTCTTCAAATTAATACGATAATCCATCTTGATTTCTCTGTCGGGTATTTCATTATAAATCCACCTCCTTCGTTTTCTTACAACTCACATCTTCTATTCTCTCTCCCTCAACTCATATTTTAAAGTATTTGTCAATATGCTTCATCCAGTACTGATTCTCGATATACTCCTCACTTTCATATCTGTCGTTCTTCTTTTTCATCTGCCTCCGGAAGAATCTATTTACTTCTACTATACTCTCGGTTTTATAGTGTTTTTAGTTCTTCCGTGTCTTTATATTGCTATATGCATCGATATATACGGTTTATAATTTTTGGGTGGTTGTTGGGTTTTATATCTTCCCTTATATTTCAAAGCCCCTGCTTTTGTCTTCTATAATCATTGACATCCACAGTTAATGCTCCCTTCTATTTGCTACGATTTATGCTCCAATTTCTATTTTGGAGTTTTGTCCTTTCGTTTCTTCTTCTTGCGATTAAGCAACGTTTGTAATGGTCCAGTATTCGCAGATATGAATTTCAGAATGAACATAGTTAATGTTCTAAGAAGGAAATGGTAATGACACGATCTTGATTATTAATTTACCAGAATACCCTGAAAAGACCGAATCATCAAGAAAATATATTCTTGATATTTTTAGAGATTAAATAGAATACAAGAGTCGTGTAACATAGAACATGATGACGGCATGGTCTGTGAATCGTCATGTCCCATTAGAAACTCATCATGACTTACTGTAATATAATCACGTTGATCAAGTGTCATTATATTATACTAACTCATGCTTCAGTTCTCAACACTACTTCAAAACATTCATAATTTAAACTCGAAAGTTTATAGAATATAGAAACTAATAGTTTCTTATATGATGTAACACTGATAGCGCAAAGAGATAAATGACTTCAGATAAAGAGTAAGGTATTCGTTAATGACTTTAGCAGGCACTGAATCATTTGGATTCTTTGAAGGCAGATTTAGTCTTTGTGATTTGTCCACAGCCTCCTTCATAGTCTGTTCAATCCGTTTTCCAGTTCCAAACCTTCTCTTTTTCTCAGCTTTACCACCTTACTATTCTTTGTCATCAAACTTTTTTTACTATTAAGATCGTTTACAGTTTTTGATGCTGTAAAATACTGGTTACTGTTTTCCGATGATTCGTATGATAATTCTCGTTACAAGATGCGAATGAGTAAATGATGTGATTTCAATAAATATAATGATTTTTCGAAAAGTCAAAGATAATTGAAGTTGTTGGTAAGTTTATTGCTAAAGTGGCGAGATATGAAAGGTCCCCAGTAACAATGACGAAAGGGCAACGTATCTATTGAGGTTATAATAAGACTAGTCCGACTGAAAAGTCGAAGTTGACTTGCTGGAGCTGTGACAAAACTGTCTACTTTGAAAAGGAATTGAAAAGTCATTTTAGCTAATAAATTCCAAAGGGTCTGACACGGATACGCGTCGAACTATGACTTTGGATTCGAGAGCTTTTTAGGTACATAAATGTGGGTAATATGTGGTTGGATCATCATCTAGATTGTTCATTGTTTGAAGTGTCTTCGAAAATTTCGGAGAGTTTGAACACAGTTTGTAATCGTTAATATACATATGATGTTCTAACACAGTTTTGAAGCCAAAGTATAGCTTTGAAAGATGTAGGAATCTAAGAGTGATGTCTTCTGTTAAATCATGACTTGGATTTTGATTTGTCAAAATCAGAATGCGTAATCAAATTTGGGTGAGAATGGTTGTTTTGATTACTATAAAAGAATGTATATTGTTGTGAGATTTTGGGAGTATAGTTGATGATTTGCTTAATCAGATTCGAAAAATGTAACATATTAATTTTGAATTTATATATCTCTCGGGTATTACCTACCCGTTAAAAAAAATTTCACAATTAATATTTTGTACAACAGAATATTATTACAGTCTTTATGAAAATATATATGTGCATATTTTCTTCAGATGTAACATAGATTTAATGAGTTAATATTAAATTAAACTCATTTGATTTACGGTTGAAACTAGAACTGAATAATCCCTAAAGACTTTAGAAATTACATAACTTTTACGGAGTATTTATTCAATAAAATTGAAATTATGAATTAATACTTCATTATTTGTTGGTGTTTGTAACCCTTGCACCATATTCTCTAAAGCCACTACTCGAGCGCGAAGCTCGTTGACTTCTTCTATTACACCGGGGTGATTGTCGGTTCGGACGAGCGGATAAATAAAATCTAGAATTTAATGTAGTATATAATCGTGACGAGATACTCTGGAAATGAGAGAGAAAATGGTGTTTCGGACCGGTTCACCGGTAAGTGCTTCAGGTTCATCGCCAAGAGGGCAATGTGGTGGATGGAAGGGATCACCTTCTTCTTGTCTCCAATTATTGAGGAGGCTACAAACCTATCCCCAATTCATCTAGAATAGATGATGGCTAATTGGTTGATCCATTCCGGTCACACTGCTTTCGGAGGTTGAGTGAGATTTCATATCGGAATTCGAGGGACTTGAACTAATGACGAATTCCATTTCGTTCGATTGAATAAAGGATTTTTCGATATGAAATGATTTTTCGGCTATCGGGTGGTATTCTAATTACATAGAATATCTATATATATAGCGCAAAAGATTTCGTAGATTACGGAGGAATTTACGTGATATGTCAGGCAAAGTTTACAGTAACAGATACGCTAAGATATGGATTAGCAGATACGCTAAGATATGTATTTTGTCTATACACTATTTATGCAATCAATGCAGTAAGACGTGTCTAGACTAAGAATGATAAGCAGGCAATTCTGACAAAAATGATAAACAAAACTTTTGACATGCAGACACGGTCGAAGTCCAGGCTCACTAATGCATCCTAACGACTATCAGTTAGACACACTAATGCAGACCTGGTTCGCTAAGACCACCGCTCTGATACCAACTGAAAGGACCCGTTCATATATATTATAAACGATTCACGATAGTTGATTACATCGCGAGGTATTTGACCTCTATATGATACATTTTACAAACATTGCATTCGTTTTTAAAAGACAAACTTTCTTTACAACGAAAGTTAACGGCATGCACACCATTTGATAATACATCCAACTATAATTGACATAATAATAATCTTGATGAACTCAATGACTCGAATGCAACTTCTTTCAAAATATGCCATGAATGACTCCAAGTAATATCCTTAAAATGAGCTAATGCACAGCGGAAGATTTCTTTAATACCTGAGAATAAACACGCTTTAAAGTGTCAACCAAAAGGTTGGTGAGTTCATAGGTTTATCATAACAATCATTTCAATATATTAATAGACCACAAGATTTTCGTTTATAAATATATGTACACTCGCAAGTGTATAAAATATTCTATAAGTTGTAGGCACTCGGTAACAAGCCTTAACGTTCATGTTTTACCCTCTAAAAGTACACCGAATCAGGTGTGTTATATAAACCTCGAAGTACTAAAGTATCCCATAGTCAGGATGGGGTTTGTCAGGCCCAATAGATCTATCTTTAGGATTCGCGCCTACCAGTCATACACCAGTAGTTATAGTTACCAAGCTAAGGGGATATTTCTGGTTTAAACCCATGTAGAATTAGTTTTAGTACTTGTGCCTATTTCGTAAAACAGTTATAAAATATGCATGTATTCTCAGCCCAAAAATATATAATGCAAAAGCATTTAAAAAGGGAGCTATGAAAACTAACCATACTGTATTTCGTAGTAAAAATACATATAATGTCATTTAACAAGTGCAAGGTTGGCCTCGGATTCACGAACCTATATTAATTATATATATTTATATGTTGGTCAATATTTATCTAACAATTTTTGCTCAAGTCATAGTGTACCACAATCCTAATGCTCGAGACTAATATGCAAAAGTCAACAAAAGTCAACTTGACCCAAAATGACTTCTAAAATTTATACGTGTTTATTATATAACTTAACTATAGTCGTTTTATATATTTAAATATATTTATTAGATTTTATAATAATAAAAGTCATTTATTAATAAAAATTTATATTAACGTTTATATATAATATATACTTTTATATATCTTAAGTAGTAAAATTTATAAAGTTCACTTAATATCGTAAAACTATAGTGGTAAGTATTATTAATGTAATTATATTACGCGTGGTGAAAAATATTTTTGTATCCCCTATTTATTTGATAAAATAATATTGATCATAATAATAATAAGTAAAAGTTGTATTATTTTGTAATAATAATTATTATTATTCTATAACAATATTTATATTTACTAAAAATGGTATTATGATAAAATGATAATACTAACATAATAGTAATAATGATATTTTATAATAACAATGATATTTCTATTAAAATAATAACGACGATAGTAATAATAATCATTTTAACAATAATACTAAAATTCAGTTGACTATAACTTCTAATCCGTTCATCGAAACCATTCGATATCTAAATGAAAAGTTCTTAATTTTTCGCTAGCTTTCCAATGACATGCATATCATATACCCTATCTCAGTAGCATATGTATCTAATTCAGGATTCAACAAACCTATCTAAGGACAATATCGAATGTACAAGCATGCATAATCCTATATACTCGAGCACTAGTCAGGGATACACTATTGATATATAAAAGTTAAGTTATGAGTGCTCACGTATCAATATTGAGATTCAATATTGCAGGAAAGTACGTAGACGCAACGGAGATGATAAACACTAGATTGACCTCACGAGCATACCCATGAACCATACCCATCACCTTCATAGCTATAACCCATAATTTTCTTAGCTTCGACTCATTCAAAAAACTATTTTGAAATCACTCGGACATCACTCCGTCGTAATATTTTATGTATACTAATAATATCTTGAAATAATACAGAGCAAAATATATATATATATATATATATATATATATATATATATATATATATATATATATGTAAATCGATTGAGAGAGTTTAGAGAAATATATTTTCAAGTTTCTATGAAATAATAAAACCTATTGAATTCTATTTATAATAGATTTTTGAATTATTAAAGTGAATTATTAAAGTATGAATTATTAAAGTAAATTATTAAAGTATGAATTATTAAAGTGAATTATTAAAGTATGAATTATTAAAGTGAATTATTAAAGTTAAAGTAAAGTAAAAGTAAAGTAAAGGTAAAGTTAAAGTATAGTAAAAGTATAAAAACTATGTATATATAATACGCGTATAAATATATATAATATTAATTTAAATCGTTATATATATTTAATGAAATAAAATATAAATATCGTTATATTTATTATACTGGTTAAGTAATGAGTTGTCAAAAGTGATTCTAGATATTTATAAAAGTTATATACGTTTTAATAATAAAGTTCTTTTTAAACTGAAAATGTTTTTGTACGTTTGAAAATAGATTAATAGAATATTATGGAAACCAATTTTCCACTAGCTTTTGTCTAACTTTCGTAAATGACACTTTTTATTTTTATTTATAAATAGCTTTACAAATTATTCCGAATATCGTTAAGAGGAATAGATTTTCTCAAATCATAGTGGACCTCTCAACAGAGACTTGTAATCATAATTCAATGTTTCTGATAATTCAATCATTTAATATATATTTTTTTAATTTCGTCGATAATCATATTGAAACAAATACGTTCATATAAAGCATTATACGTTTAAATACTTTGTTGACATTTTCAATTTATAACATATACACATATACATACATATTCATATATGTTCATTTAATTGTTCGTGAATCATTGGAATTTGGTCGAGGTTTAAATGAATGTATAAACATAGTTTAAAATCCTTGAGGTTTAACTTAACAAACATTGCTTATCTTGTCAGAATAATATAAAGATAAAGTTTAAATTTAGTCGGAAATTTCCGGGTCGTCACATGTGTATATATTATTTGGAACAACCATAGACACTCTATATGCAGTAATGTGGGAGTTAGCTATACAGGGTTGAGGTTGATTCCAAAAATATATATACTTTGAGTTGTGATCTAGCCTGAGATGTGTATACACTGGGTCGTGGATTGATTCAAGATAATATATATCAATTTTTTTTTCTGTACATCTAACGTTGGACAACTAGTTGTAGGTTACTAACGAGGACAGCTGATTTAATAAACTTAAAACATAAAAATGTATTAAAAGTGTTGTATATATATTTTGAATATACTTTGATATATATGTACATATTTGTTATAGGTTCGTGAATCGACCAGTGGCCAAGTCTTACTTCCCGACGAAGTAAAAATCTGTGAAAGTGAGTTATAGTCCCACTTTTAAAATCTAATATTTTTGGGATGAGAATACATGCAGGTTTTATAAATGATTTACAAAATAGACACAAGTACGTGAAACTACATTCTATGGTTGAATCATCGAAATCAAATATGCCCCTTTTTATTAAGTCTGGTAATCTAAGAATTAGGGAACAGACACCCTAATTGACGCGAATCCTGAAGATAGATCTATTGGGCCTAACAAACCCCATCTAAAGTACCGGATGCTTTAGTACTTCGAAATTTATATCATATCCGAAGGGTGTCCTGGAATGATGGGGATATTCTTATATATGCATCTTGTTAATGTCGGTTACCAAGTGTTCACCATATGAATGATTTTTATCTCTATGTATGGGATGTATATTGAAATATGAAATCTTGTGGTCTATTGTTATGATTTGATATATATAGGTAAACCTATAACTCACCAACATTTTTGTTGACGTTTAAAGCATGTTTATTCTCAGGTGAATATTAAGAGCTTCCGCTGTTGTATACTAAAATAAGGACAAGATTTGGAGTCCATGTTTGTATGATATTATGTAAAAACTGCATTCAAGAAACATATGTCGATGTAATATATTTCTATTGTAAACCATTATGTAATGGTCGTGTGTAAACAGTATATTTTAGATTATCATTATTTGATAATCTACGTAATGCTTTTGAAACCTTTATTGATAAAATAAAGGTTATGGTTGTTTTAAAAATGAATGCAGTCTTTGAAAAACGTCTCATATAGAGGTCAAAACCTCGTAACGAAATCAATTAATATGGAACGTTTATAATCAATATGAACGGGACATTTCAGTTGGTATCCGAGCGTTGGTCTTAGAGAACCTGAATTTTGCATTAGTGTGTCTTATCGAGTTTGTTAGGATGCATTAGTGAGTCTGGACTTCGACCGTGTTTACTTGAAAAATGATTGCTTAACAAATTTTGTTGGAAACTATATATTTTTAACATGTGAATATTATGTGATATATTAATCTCTTAACGCGTTTGATATTATGTGATAGATGTCTACCTCTAGAACAAGTTCCATTGACTCACCTAATAATAATGAAGAGTCAAATGTAAATTGGAATAATTCGTGGACTGATTCACAAGTTCCCGAAGAGGAACCGGAAGAAGAGTCGGAACCGGAAGAAGAATCGGAACCGGAAGAAGAATCGGAACCGGAAGAAGAATCGGAACTAGTGGGGGAAATAATAAAACGGTTAAGTAGAAGAAAATCCTCAACCAACCGACCAAAGTTAATTATGGTCAATGGTGTTTCCGCCAAGGAAGCAAAGTATTGGGAGGATTACCAATTCTCCGATGAATCGGATCCCGACAAGGATTCCGATGATGTTATAGAAATTACCCCAACACAATTTAATAAGGCAAAAGAGAACAATAAGGGAAAGGGCATAAAAATAGAGAAATTTGATTCCAAACCCGATGAACTTTATATGTATCATCAACACCCGTATTTCCTAAGTTGTGACAATAACCCGGGAACCTCTAAACCACCAGGTTTTTCTAAACCAATGTGGAAAACGACGGCTCGTATTAGGGGAACATCATATATCCCTAGAAACTTGGCAAAACGAACCAAAACCGAAGAAGAAGAAACGAGCGAGTTGGAATAAGATAGTTGTATTCTTGTGGTGTAATATATGTAATATAGTGTGCTTATGCTTTATGATATATGTAAAAATTGCTTGTATTAATAAGTATTTTTTTTATGAATCTAACTCTTGTCTATTTTACAGTATAAAAACACAAAATGGATAGAAAACCCAATATTTTAAGAGACCTACCCGGAGATATGATTGATGAAATCTTGTCTAGAGTCGGTCAAAATTCCTCGGCACAACTATTTAAGGCGAGATCAGTTTGTAAGACATTCGAAGAACGTTCCAAGAATGCCTTGATTTATAAAAGGCTTTCGTTCGAAAGATGGGGGATATCACATTGGGAAATCCATAAGTTACGATGTGTTTACTTTGACGCATATATTGCGGGGAACCCAAATGCTATTTTACGCAACGGGTTAAGAAATTATTTTGACTCAATATATCCGAATATAGGACTTCGTGATTTAGAAAAAGCGGCTAACATGCAACATAAAGAAGCATGTTATGCTTACGGGTTACTAATGTTTTCTTCTCACCAAAGTGAGAACAAGAACATCAGGCTACAACTATTAAACAAAACATTCCCACAAGTGACGGAGTCGGTAATTGGGTTAAGAAATGAGGTTTTTAGGTTATTACGAGACTGTTGGTCATTACATAACCTTCATCCTTTTGATGACGTTACAACACATTGTCTTGCTATCGGTCACAACGGTTATGTTCCACAAAACCAAGGATGGGAAGTGGTATTAGTAAAACCAGAATGCATGACTTGTTTCTGGACGTATGAATTACGTGTCTTTATTGCCTTTGCTGAACGCCTTATTTATTAACTAGAATTATCTTTGCAACTACTTTGTATCAAAGTTTCATGTGCTATACTTCATGCTATACGTAAAAAAAAGTGGTATTGTAAGTTTGCAAGTTATTGTATAAAGGTTTGAATATGATATTTTTTTTTGTGATTAGTTTTTCATATAGAATTGTAGTAGTTGATATGGTATGTTAGCTACTAAGTATGAACTTAACGGGTAGGTACTACCCAAATTAAAGAGTATAAAACGTTAATATGAAGAAAGAGCTTTTATAAATAAGTTCATATTACGCTACGAAATACTATTGACTACTCTTGATATTCTATATGATTAACTCGTTTCATTTGACTATTTTGAAGGAAATGGCACCGACTACTCGACACACCTTGAATATGAGCGAAGAGGAATTCCGTGCCTTTCATGCTTCAAACATAGCTGCAGTACAGGCTGCGCTACATACCAACAATAACCTTGGATCTAGCAGTACAGGAAATCGTGTAGGATGCACCTACAAAGAATTCACTGCCTGCAAACATTTGGAATTTGATGGAACCGAAGGACCGATCTAATTGAAACGGTGGACCGAGAAGGTCGAATCGGTGTTTGCCATAAGTAAGTGTACTGAAGAGGACAAAGTGAAGTACGCTACGCATACCTTCACAGGTTCTGTGTTAACATGGTGGAATACCTATCTAGAGCAAGTGGGACAAGATGATGCTTACGCACTACCGTGGTCAGCATTCGAGCACTTGATGAACGAGGAGTACCGTCCCAGAACCGAGGTCAATAAGCTCAAGACAGAACTTAGAGGGTTACGAACCCAAGGATTTGATATTACCACGTACGAAAGACGATTCACAGAATTATGCTTATTGTGTCCGGGAGCGTTCGAAGATGAGGAAGAGAAGATCGACGCATTTGTGAAAGGATTACCAGAAAGAATCCAAGAAGATATAAGTTCACACGAGCCCGCCTCCATACAACATGCATGTAGAATGGCTCACAAACTAGTGAACCAGATTGAATAAAGAATTAAAAAACAGACTGCTGAAGAGGCCAATGTGAAGCAAGTCAAAAGAAAGTGGGAGGAAAACGGTGATAAGAATCACCAATACAACAACAACAGCAATTACAACAATAATCGCAACAACTATCCCAACAATCGCAACATCAATCGCAACTACAACAAACGGCCCAACAACAATAACAACAACAACAACAACAATAGCAGCAACTACAACAATCATCCCAACAACAATAATAACCGCAACAACAACAACAATCAGAAGCAGCTATGCCAAAGGTGTGAAAAGTATCACTCGGGATTCTGCACCAAATTTTGCAACAAGTGTAAAAGAAATGGTCATAGCATGGCGAAGTGTGAGGTCTACGGACCAGGGGTTAACAGAACGAAAGGAACAAATGGTGTCGGAATGAGTAATGGCGGAGCAAGTAGTGTCGGAGCAAGTTATGCCAATATAGTTTGTTAAAAATGTGGAAAACCGGGCTACATTTTTAGAAATTGCCTGAACCAGGAGAACACGAATGGACAAGGCCGCGGAAGAGTTTTTAATATTAATGCGGCAGAGGCACAGGAAGACCCGGAGCTTGTTACGGGTACGTTTCTTATTGACAATAAATATGCTTACGTTTTATTTGATTCGGGTGCGGATAGAAGCTATATGAGTAGAGATTTTTGTGCTAAATTAAGTTGTCCATTGACGCCTTTGGATCGTAAATTTTTACTCGAATTAGAAAATGGTAAATTAATTTCAGCAGATAATATATGTCGGAATCGAGAAATTAAACTGGTTAGCGAAACATTTAAGATTGACTTGATACCAGTAGAGTTAGGGAGTTTTGATGTGATAATCGGTATGGACTGGTTGAAAGAAGTGAAAGCAGCGATCGTTTGTTACCAAAATGCAATTCTCATTATACGAGAAAAAGGAAAACCCTTAATGGTGTACGGAGAAAAGGGAAACACGAAGCTACATCTTATTAGTAATTTGAAGGCACAAAAACTAATAAGAAAAGGTTGCTATGCTGTTCTAGCACACGTCAAGAAAGTACAAACTGAAGAAAAGAGCATCAATGATGTTCCCGTCGTAAAAGAATTTCCCGATGTATTTCCGAAAGAATTACCGGGATTACCCCCACATCGATCCGTTGAATTTCAAATAGATCTTGTACCAGGAGCTGCACCAATAGCTCGTGCTCCTTACAGACTCGCACCCAGCGAGATGAAAGAACTGTAAAGCCAATTACAAGAACTTTTAGAGCGTGGTTTCATTCGACCAAGCACATCACCGTGGGGAGCTCATGTTTTGTTTGTCAAGAAGAAAGATGGTACATTCAGGTTATGTATCGACTACCGAGAGTTGAACAAACTTACCATCAAGAACCGCTACCCACTACTGAGAATCGACGACTTATTTGATCAACTACAAGGCTCGTCTGTTTATTCAAAGATTGACTTACGTTCCGGGTATCATCAAATGCGGGTGAAAGAAGATGATATTCCAAAGACTGCTTTCAGAACACGTTACAGTCATTACGAGTTTATGGTCATGGCGTTTGGTTTAACTAATGCACCAGCTGTGTTCATGGACCTTATGAACCGAGTGTGTGGACTATACCTTGACAAGTTTGTCATTTTTTTCATTGATGTCATACTTATTTACTCAAAGAATGACCAAGAACACGGTGAACATTTGAGAAAGGTGTTAGAAGTATTGAGGAAGGAAGAATTGTACGCTAAGTTTTCAAAGTGTGCATTTTGATTGGAAGAAGTTCAATTCCTCGGTCACATAGTGAACAAAGAAGGTATTAAGGTGGATCCGACAAAGATAGAAACTGTTGAAAAGTGGGAAACCCCGAAAACTCCGAAACACATACGCCAGTTTTTAGGACTAGCTGTTTACTACAGAAGGTTCATCCAAGACTTTTCCAGAATAGTAAAACCCTTGACTGCATTAATGCATAAAGGGAAGAAATTTGAATGGAAGGATGAACAAGAGAAAGCATTTCAGTTATTGAAGAAAAAGCTAACTACGGCACCTATATTGTCATTGCCTGAAGGGAATGATGATTTTGTGATTTATTGTGACGCATCAAAGCAAGGTCTCGGTTGTGTATTAATGCAACGAACGAAGGTGATTGCTTATGCGTCTAGACAATTGAAGATTCACGAAAAAAATTATACGACGCATGATTTGGAATTAGGCGCGGTTGTTTTTGCATTAAAGACTTGGAGGCACTACTTATATGGGGTTAAAAGTATTATATATACCGACCACAAAAGTCTTCAACACATATTTAATCAGAAACAACTGAATATGAGGCAGCGTAGGTGGATTGAATTGTTGAATGATTATGACTTTGAGATTCGTTACCACCCGGGGAAGGCAAATGTGGTAGCCGACGCCTTGAGCAGGAAGGACAGAGAACCCATTCGAGTAAAATCTATGAATATAATGATTCACAATAACCTTACTACTCAAATAAAGGAGGCGCAACAAGGAGTTTTAAAAGAGGGAAATTTAAAGGATGAAATACCCAAAGGATCGGAGAAGCATCTTAATATTCGGGAAGACAAAACCCGGTATAGGACTGAAAGGATTTGGGTACCAAAATTTGGAGATATGAGAGAAATGGTACTTAGAGAAGCTCATAAAACCATATACTCAATACATCCTGGAACGGAGAAGATGTACAAGGATCTCAAGAAACATTTTTGGTGGCCGGGTATGAAAGCTGATGTTGCTAAATACGTAGGAGAATGTTTGACGTGTTCTAAGGTCAAAGCTGAGCATCAGAAACCATCAGGTCTACTTCAACAACCCGATATCCCGGAATGGAAATGGGAAAACATTGCCATGGATTTCATCACTAAATTGCCAAGGACTGCAAGTGGTTTTGATACTATTTGGGTAATAGTTGATCGTCTCACCAAATCAACACACTTCCTGCCAATAAGAGAAGATGACAAGATGGAGAAGTTAGCACGACTGTATTTGAAGGAAGTCGTCTCCAGACATGGAATACCAATCTCTATTATCTTTGATAGGGATGGCAGATTTATATCAAGATTCTGGCAGACATTACAGCAAGCATTAGGAACTCGTCTAGACATGAGTATTGCCTATCATCCATAAACTGATGGGCAGAGCGAAAGGACGATACAAACGCTTGATGACATGCTACGAGCATGTGTTATTGATTTCGGAAACAGTTGGGATCGACATCTACCGTTAGCAGAATTTTCCTACAACAACAGCTACCATTCAAGCATTGAGATGGTGCCGTTTGAAGCACTTTATGGTAGAAAGTGCAGGTCTCCAATTTGTTGGAGTGAAGTGGGGGATAGACAGATTACGGGTCCGGAGATAATACAAGAAACTACCGAGAAGATCATCCAAATTCAACAACGGTTGAAAACCGTCCAAATTCGACAAAAGAGCTACGCTGACATTAAAAGAAAAGATATAGAATTTGAAATTGGAGAGATGGTCATGCTTAAAGTTGCACCTTGGAAAGGTGTTGTTCGATTTGGTAAACGAGGGAAATTAAATCCAAGGTATATCGGACCATTCAAGATTATTGATCGTGTCGGACCAGTAGCTTACCGACTTGAGTTACCTCAACAACTCGCGGCTGTACATAACACTTTCCACGTCTCAAATTTGAAGAAGTGTTTTGCTAAAGAAGATCTCACTATTCCGTTAGATGAAATCCAAATCAACAAAAAACTTCAATTCATCGAAGAACCCGTCGAAATAATGGATCGTGAGGTTAAAAGACTTAAGCAAAACAAGATACCAATTGTTAAGGTTCGATGGAATGCTCGTAGAGGACCCGAATTCACCTGGGAATGAGAAGATCAGATGAAGAAGAAATACCCGCATTTATTTCCAGAAGATACGTCAACACCTCCAACTGCTTAAAATTTCGGGACGAAATTTATTTAACTGGTAGGTACTGTAGTGACCCAAACTTTTCCATGTTTATATATATATATTAAATGAAATTGTTATTTACATGATTAAGTATTTCCAACATATTAAGCAATCAAACTTGTTAAGACTTGATTAATTGAAATAGGTTTCATATAGACAATTGACCACCCAAGTTGACCGGTGATTCACGAACTTTAAAACTTGTAAAAACTATATGATGACATATATATGGTTATATATATAGTTAACATGATATTATGATAAGTAAAAATATCATTAAGTATATTAATAATGAACTACATATGTAAAAACAAGACTACTAACTTAATAATTTTGAAACGAGACATATATGTAACGATTATCGTTGTAACGACATTTAATGTATATATATCATATTAAGAGATATTCGTACATCATAATATCATGATAATATAATAATTTAAAATCTCATTTGATATTATAAACATTGGGTTAACAACATTTAACAAGATCGTTAACCTAAAGGTTTCAAAACAACACTTACATGTAACGACTAACGATGACTTAACGACTCAGTTAAAATGTATATACATGTAGTTTTTTAATATGTATTCATACACTTTTGAAAGACTTCAAGACACTTGTCAAAATACTTCTACTTAACAAAAATGCTTACAGTTACATCCTCGTTCAGTTTCATCAACAATTCTACTCGTATGCACCCGTATTCGTACTCGTACAATACACAGCTTTTAGATGTATGTACTATTGGTATATACACTCCAATGATCAGCTCTTAGCAGCCCATGTGAGTCACCTAACATATGTGGGAACCATCATTTGGCAACTAGCATGAAATATCTCATAAAATTACAAAAATATGAGTAATCATTCATGACTTATTTACATGAAAACAAAATTACATATTCTTTATATCTAATCCATACACCAACGACCAAAAACACCTACAAACACTTTCATTCTTCAATTTTCTTTATCTAATTGATCTCTCTCAAGTTCTATCTTCAAGTTCTAAGTGTTCTTCATAAATTCTACAAGTTCTAGTTTCATAAAATCAAGAATACTTCCAAGTTTGCTAGCTTACTTCCAATCTTGTAGAGTGATCATCCAACCTCAAGAAATATTTCTTATTTACAGTAAGATATCTTTCTAATACAAGATAATACTCATATTCAAACTTTGATTCAATTTCTATAACTATAACAATCTTATTTCGAGTGAAAATCTTACTTGAACTGTTTTCGTGTCATGATTCTGCTTCAAGAACTTTCAAGCCATCCAAGGATCCTTTGAAGCTAGATCCATTTTTCTCATTTCCAGTAGCTTTATCCAGAAAACTTGAGGTAGTAATGATGTTCATAACATCATTCGATTCATACATATAAAGCTATCTTATTCGAAGGTTTAAACTTGTAATCACTAGAACATAGTTTAGTTAATTCTAAACTTGTTCGCAAATAAAAGTTAATCCTTCTAACTTGACTTTTAAAATCAACTAAACACATGTTCTATATTATATGACATGCTAACTTAATGATTTAAAACCTGGAAACACGAAAAACACCGTAAAACCGGATTTACGCCGTCGTAGTAACACCGCGGGCTGTTTTGGGTTAGTTAATTAAAAACTATGATAAACTTTGATTTAAAAGTTATTCTTCTGGGAAAATGATTTTTCTTATGAACATGAAACTATATCCAAAAATCATGGTTAAACTCAAAGTGGAAGTATGTTTTCTAAAATGGTCATCTAGACGTAGTTCTTTCGACTGAAATGACTACCTTTACAAAAACAAATTGTAACTTATATTTCCGACTATAAACCTATACTTTTTCTATTTAGATACATAAAATAGAGTTCAATATAAAACCATAGCAATTTGATTCACTCAAAACGGATTTAAAATGAAGAAGTTATGGGTAAAACAAGATTGTATAATTTTTCTTGTTGTAGCAACGTGAAAATTGGTAACAAATCTATATTAATCATATCCTAACTAACTTATATTGTATTATACATGTATTCTAATATATTATGTAATCTTGGGATACCATAGACACGTATGCAAATGTTTTGACATATCATATCGACCCATGTGTATATATTATTTGGAACAACTATAGACACTCTATATGCAGTAATGTGGGAGTTAGCTATACAGGTTTGAGGTTGATTCCAAAAATATATATACTTTGAGTTGTGATCTAGCCTGAGACGTGTATACACTGGGTCGTGGATTGATTCAAGATAATATATATCAATTTTTTTCTGTACATCTAACGTTGGACAACTAGTTGTAGGTTACTAACGAGGACAGCTGACTTAATAAACTTAAAACATCAAAATGTATTAAAAGTGTTGTAAATATATTTTGAATATACTTTGATATATATGTACATATTTATTATAGGTTCGTGAATTGACCAGTGGCCAAGTCTTACTTCCCGACGAAGTAAAAATCTGTGAAAGTGAGTTATAGTCCCACTTTTAAAATCTAATATTTTTGGGATGAGAATACATGCAGGTTTTATAAATGATTTACAAAATAGACACAAGTACGTGAAACTACATTCTATGGTTGAATCATCGAAATCGAATATGCCCCTTTTTATTAAGTCTGGTAATCTAAGAATTAGGGAACATACACCCTAATTGACGCGAATCCTAAAGATCGATCTATTGGGCCTAACAAACCCCATCCAAAGTACCAGATGCTTTAGTACTTCGAAATTTATATCATATCCGAAGGGTGTCCCGGAATGATGGGGATATTCTTATATATGCATCTTGTTAATGTCGGTTACCAGGTGTTCACCATATGAATGATTTTTATCTCTATGTATGGGATGTATATTGAAATATGAAATCTTGTGGTCTATTGTTACGATTTGATATATATAGGTAAACCTATAACTCACCAACATTTTTGTTGACGTTTAAAGCATGTTTATTCTCAGGTGAATATTAAGAGCTTCCGCTGTTGTATACTAAAATAAGGACAAGATTTGGAGTCCATGTTTGTATGATATTATGTAAAAACTGCATTCAAGAAACATATGTCGATGTAATATATTTCTATTGTAAACCATTATGTAATGGTCGTGTGTAAACAGTATATTTTAGATTATCATTATTTGATAATCTACGTAATGCTTTTGAAACCTTTATTGATAAAATAAAGGTTATGGTTGTTTTAAAAATGAATGCAGTCTTTGAAAAACATCTCATATAGAGGTCAAAACCTCGCAACGAAATCAATTAATATGGAACGTTTATAATCAATATGAACGGGACATTTCACTTATCCACTCCAACTAGGACATCCTCAGCTATTCCCCGAGGAATTTTAACTGATCTGTCCGCAAGTTGGATAGTCATTTTGGTTGTCCTTAAGTCATTTAATCCTAGCTTTCTGAATAACGAATAGGGCATTAGGTTTACACTGGCTCCTAAGTCTGCTAACGCATTGCTAATTTGGACATCTTGCAGGCAGAAAGGTACCGTAAATCTTCATGTATCTCCTAACTTAGGGGGAACTAACGAGCATTCTTCACTTAAGGGCAGGCTAACTATCTCTCTTAATCTCTCTTTATTTGAAAGCAGTTCTTTGAAAAATTTAGCGCAGTTTGGCATTTCTACTAAAGCATCTACTAGACGTACATTCAAATGCAAATTCTTAATAATATCTCAATACTTAGCGAATTGTTCTTCTTATTTTTCCTTCCTAAGCCTACCTGGGAAAGGTATGCGGGCGCGCGGAATAATTTCCAGGGCCTTAGGAGAGATAGGTTCCGGTGGATTGACGACTGGGTCAATTGGCACAGGTTCCTTATCGGAAAAATCTTGTATGGGTATATTAACAGTTGTCTCATTCCCTCCTCTAGTAATTACTAGGGCATCAAACTCACTACACTCTATATCCATTTTAGTGGTTAATCGTTTAAGCGTAAGCTGAAAATTATTAATTAGTTCTTCAAAAGACTTTACTAAAGTGTCGAACTTGTTCTGGCATTCTATGACTTGAAGGTTTATCATGTATTGCTTTTTCATAAATTCAACTAAAATTTCCTTAGAGTGGAGAGTAGGTTTGTGCAACGGGAATATTATATTATAATCCGAGCTATTTTGTTGTTTGTGTGCCCATCTAGGGTAAGGATACCTTAGATTGGTTCTAGTAGCATCGGAGTTTCTAGGAATTGGTAAACTTTGAAGAGTGAGGGTGAGATCTTGTAATCTGGTTTCCAGCATTTTTACCGTATGAGCGAAGACGTCATCCTTCTCAGCAGCTTCATTGTTCCAATCTTCCTGTTGTGCAGCTATTGTGTCCAAGAGATCCCATGCTTCATCTGCTGTTCGGGACATGAAATTGCCTTGCGAGGCCATGTCTAGGAGAGACTTATCATCTTTGGTCAAACCATTGTAAAGCGTATAGATTATGTCTGCCCGACTTAACGAATGATTCGGACATCTTTTAAGCATCATCTTTACTCTATTCCATGCTAGACACAATGACTCATTTTCTTTTTGAGAAAATTTTGTGATGTCATTTCTTAAACAGGTTTGCAGGGAGGGTGGATAAAATTTGTTTAGAAATTTAGTGGCTAAATCCTCCCATGTATGGATTGAATTCGGGTTAAGTTCGTCAAACCATGCTGAAGCGTGTGCAAAAAGTGAATATTGAAAAAGATGAAGTTTTAAAATGTCTTTCTCGTTTGATTCCTTCTTAAAAGAGTCAACCAGACTGATAAATTTGTTTATATGAAAGTTTGGATCGTCAACCGGTAATCCTTGAAATTTACAGATCATACTGACTAGTTTAATTATGTGTGAACTGATTTCAGGAATTCCTTCAGTTCCTAAGGTGATTGGTCCTCCTCTTTCCTCTAAGCATGACTTATGCATAGAAGCAAGGGTATCTTGTTGTTCCATTTTTTAGATTTTCTGTTTTAAAAAAAATACTGAAAAGTAACTTTTAGAAAATATTAATTTACTAAAAGGATCGATAATTTAATAAAAACAATTATTCTTGAAATTCGGTCGCTAACCAGATCGAATATCTTAGCTGATAGGACTTCTCACAGATTACTTGTATCGAGTTGTCCAGGCCGACTACGGAGAGGCAGGATCCTTTTGGTTCCAATATAATTGGAGACTGTTCGGAAAATCCAACAACCAAGTCCGTGTATAATTGTCTTTCTTAGACACCACCAAACAATACTTTGTCTGTTTAAAATCTTTCTCGATCAAAATATTCGATCCCCGGCAGCGGCGCCAAGAAGAAGAGTAAGCAACTGATATGCCACTAACAGATGGTTTTATTTGTGCAGTGTCGTTAAGTCGCAGGATGTCCGATTCGGTAGCACACAGTGTCTTCGTTTATTTATATTTTGCGGGGCCTAAATTTACTTTTACTTTCTAAGGTGTAGAAGGTGTAAGTTAACCTAGTGTCATATTTTATGCTGATTAACGAATTGAAGATCAAGTGGATAATTGTCTTTTAGTTAAATTACCTGGATAAAAGATAGTAGTTGATTTTAGCTAAAGGTCCTAAATGCAGAAAAGTAAATAAAGTGGAAGGATATCCGGAGTATGCAGATCAGGGAAATGTTGACCAAGATATCAGTATTGGGTTAGGGAAAGTAATTATGCTTATGTTAAGACTATGCTTGGATTGATGTAGATCTGGTTGGATGAGCCAATTACACAGACGTACTTATCTCTGAACTCTCGGAGTTCTCTTCGAGCAGTGAGAAGTATGTCACTTGGTCGTATAACTGAAGTGTAACAATACCTCGGAGGTTATCCTTAGTAGAGTACTAGGTTTATTAGTGAGTTAAGCTCTAATCCTAAACCTCGTTATCATTTTAGGTAACTGAATAACAACGTGCCGTGTTGATTGAACACTGATCACAAACGGAAGGAGTCCGTCGGTTTAAGTTGGGAAAACCTTAGGTGAAAACTAACAACCATTTCATCATACTAATGAGATCACAACAATTTAAACATTATACATCATTACAGTTAATATACTGATAGTAAATTAGATAGAAACCTAATGAATACCTAAACAGTTGGTATGACTAAGACCTAGGGCAACAATTAAACGAGAACATGCAATAGGCTTGCGTCATACAGTAAAGGCACTAACTAGATATTAACAGCTCCTAAGAGGTCTCTTCATAATAGTCAATAGGCATACTAGGTCATTCATGTCTCAATTCCTAAGTTCCGTGTCCTAAAAGTGCATCAGATGCCTCTCGGGAACTCCGGCCATACCGAGTTCATAGATTCTTCAGATACAGTATAACCAGGGGTCTTAATCCTATGAAGTAGCTAATTTCATCTAGGTGGACAAGTCCTGATCACAACCTAGGTGGGTCAATACTTAAGATGCTGGCATACAAATCTATCAGACTTCCTAGTTCAGTATTATAACAGTAATCGTACTAAATTAACATAATTACGCTAACCCAAACTTCTATCATGGCAACATACAGATTAATTAAGCTATCATGGCAATATAAGAAGGCATTATTAAACATAAAAAGTAAGAGTACATGTTTAATACAAAAGACAAGCGTTTCGGATAAAAACCTGAAAAGGCCGAACAAATCTGCCCGAACAAATCCTCCGGAAAATAAAAGCTAAGCTAACTACTACTAAAACTAACTAAAAGATTGAAAATATAAAATGAATTGCAAGTTGAGTGTGTGTTGGAATGGATGGAGAGAGCCCTTTAAATAGACCCCATTTTTGCCTTCAAACGACTGGCAAGCCGTATGGCAAGCCGTTTGGCAGGCCGTATTTGGCAGGCCGTTTGCATGACAAGCCGTATTAAGGGGCCGTTTGCTGGACCGTTTGGCAGGTTGTACCCTATACTGGCAGGCCGTATGGTAGGCCGTATTCGGTGCTGGTCAGCCTTGATTCACTGGATCGTAACTTGATTTCTTGTCTTTCACCGATTTCGCTCTAGAATCTTCATTTTAGCTTCGTTTTACTTGATTCTTTTTTAATCGCCTTTGTAATTACTTAATCTACAAAATCAACCCAAAAAGCGATAATTTTGCCGACAAAGTTTTAATCTTTATTGTTCTAGGGCTTAATTTAGGGGGTAAAAACTTGACTTTTTACCCGATATCAGATTGTCTTATAGTAATGAAATATTCGATTCGTTTATCTTTAACAGACAGGAAGATATTATGATATGCATATAAAATAGATCCCTTACTTTTATCATTATTGCTCAATCACACCAATCAAAAACAGTATTATTCTCTAACTTTCCGGATAAGTTGAAATGAGAACAAGTGGGTGATGTAATCGAATATGTAATTTTATATGTTAATAATAATTAATAATAATATAATATACATTTTGAAAATCAATGTGCATAATAGAATTGAAACAGTTAGCCATCGGTCTGTTGTCATTATTATAGGGCAATATTTTGAACTCCGTTGTTAATCCGTGGCAGATTAAAAGTATTTGAAAAAATTTTAAATTTTTACATTAATTATATTTATTTATTTCAGTCATTATGGTATAAAATTAGATCATTAACAATTAAATAAAAATTACATCACTGTCCGCGCTCGATTCTAGGTAAAATGTAAAAAGTTCTAAAATTTAACAAATAGCTCCTAAATACATTTTTAATAAGCCTATACTTTATATCACTCATTTTCGGATCACCGTTTATTTTTAAAATAATATAAGTTCGTTTATAACTTGTTTATTATCAATCGAATGATAATTGAGTGTTACTATCATTTTTCAACTAAATTCGAAACTATCTATATATATATATATATATATATATATATATATATATATGTATATATATATAGATACTTTTTAAATAATAATCATTATCATATCCTATTTTTATTTTACTTTACATAAATAAATTTTAGTAACAACAACATACAATATTTAAAATTATGTTTCCAATTATTATTTATATATATATATATATATACACATATCAAGTTACAATTAATTGTTCGTGAATCGTCGGAACTGGTCGAATGTCAAATGATTTCATGAAACAGTTCAAAAATTTTGAGACTCGGTTTAATAGACTTTGCTTATCGTGTCGAAACTAAATAAAGATTAAGTTTAAATTTGGTCGGAAATTTTCGAGTCGTCACAATCTCCAATTGTGCAGCCATTATTGCATAAATAAGAATCAAACTGTAAACAAAACAAAAACAACAAAAAGATTCAATCCTCAATAACTTTTACTGACATGGTATTGAACGTAAGAAAATAATGACATCATATTGATGTATCATCAACCTAGTAAGCAACCAAAAATATGTATACCTCCAGCCTGACTTAGATGGCACAGATGACGATGTAATTGAATTTACTAATTGCTACATTGTTTGATGGTCACCAACTGTTGTATTGTATCAGATGATTCCATTTGACTGTTGCTGCACATAAGTGATCTCAAATGAGTCGTAATGGCCAAGTAACATATTCACGTATTCCAAACAATAAAATCTCATCAAGATCCCGATGTCTAAAGTCTTTTTAATGACACAATTATAATTTAAATTACAAAACCAAACTAAAAAGCCTTGATTATCAGTCTAGGGTAACAAACCAATTTAGGGTTTTGGAATTTTTAACTAAAAATGCGTTTGTCAATTGAATGAAATGAATTAAAATACCTTCATCGATTACAAATTCAGATCCAGATTAGAAGATCTCGAATTAAAAGTAACCGTTAATTGTTGAACCTCGTAGATGCGATTGTCGATTGAACGTCGTGATGCTCTTGCTCCAGTAGTAATCTTCGTGATTCTGCTAGAGCGATGTTTAAATTTCAGAAACCAAAAATAGATTGTTCGAAATTGAGAGAATACTGCGTGTTACCTTCGTTCTTATATGATCTAATTCGGTGTTTAATTTGAAGGCTTAAATTAGTGTTGAAACCGGAATCAAGATTCATGAACCTAGTTATAGGATGATGACGTGATCCTTAATAAGCAACATGGTAGATAATAATTAGATGAAATTACATACAGTGAGGGATATTAAACTCCAGCGATGTTAATTTAGAGAGGATGTTGGGGTATTTTCTTTGGTTTAGCAATGAAATGAAATCAAATGCAGGGACCCCTAATTCTGTGTTGTGACCCCGCTAGTGTAAGGGTATATTAGACCTATTGACTTCAAAAAGATGATTTATTAGCTAATATGTTTGGTAGATTAATCATGTCCATTGGATGAAGGGGTATGGTGTTGTAAATACTTGATCTAATGGTCATTAAAGGGTGTTTTAAAATATTTATTACCTAATAAAAACAATCTTTTAAGGTATAGAGTAGATATTATAAATGTTTTAATCAAAAGGAAAACACTTTTTTGGAAAAAATATTTTTTTATTTTTAATTTAAAAAAAAAAATTAAGATCACATGAAAATATGATCATTAAAAAAAACACTCTATGATAAATGTTATTATTATGACGGAAAAATGCTCGAAGAATGAATTTTTTTTTTTTTTGAAAAGCAAGCAACTTATGAACATATAAAAAACAATGTCGCCAATTACAAACGAACGCAACAGAGGGCACGACATATACACTTAAAAATAGGCCCCTGAAGCAAAAACAATAACCAATTATACGAACAATGCCAACAAGCCGATGTCATGTTTTAATTAAAGTTTGTTTTTTAGGAGTTATAAATTAGGGTTTAGAGATTAGGATTTATAGATTATAATTAGGGTTTAGAAATTAGGGTTTAGGGTTTGGAAATTAGGGTTTAGATTGAATTTTTAGCACGAACGGTTTAGAGTTTAGGGTTTATGGACTAAATCAAAAACACTAAACCCTTAACCCTAAACTCTAAATCGGACTAAATTTTGGAAAAAAATGTTCACGTAAGATGAAAAAATAGAAGAATGAAAACAACTCTAATTAAGACATTAATTGTTATCATTAATTTCTTTGAGCGTTTTCTCGCCAAAATAATAACATTCGTCATAAAGTATTTTTTTTATATGTTTATATTTTCATGTGATCTTAAAATTTGAAAAAAAAATAAAAAATAAAAAAAATTACTTTCTCTCCAAAAGTGCTTCTTTTCTTGATGATGACTTTATATTATATTATCTTATATTATTTTACATTACATTATATTATATTATATTATATTATATTATATTATATTATATTATATTATATTATATTATATTATATTATATTATATTATATTATATTATATTATATTATATTATATTATATTATATTATATTATATTATATTATATCTTATTAATGATACGCATATAAGCATGACCATATGGATTATGCATCCAAAGTCCTGAGCCGCACACTAACTGCCATTTAAGACATATGGCATGGGTATAGCTGCACTCTATGCGCCTATACCAAATGATGTGAGCTTCGAATACTTGCATAAGGGTTTATTATATTCTAGAAGAATGTATGGCATAATTAATTCAAATTCTTTTCCTTAAATAACGTAAGTTAGTTAGGGAAAAAATAGCATTTAATTGGGGATGAAATCCTATCCAAACCCTAATTCGTTAGCCTATAAATACATAGCTCTCAAACCCTAAAAACATATTCGTTACTAATACGTAACACAGCATATATATTATTGTACGAACAAGCTTCATACGATCATCCACGTAAAGACTTTCAGGTATGTTACAAACTATGAAACCTTCATGTCTTTTGGCCACTCAACCTCGTATGCTAGGTTATTGGTGGACTCTCAAATCGGCCACCCTATCGGAATCGAAATGATACCGACGTGGGTTATCCACGACTAAGGTCGGAGGTTCGAATATTGATAGTCCTTAAACCCTTTCATGCACTCAAGCGTAGGTTCACCTTGACCATTGTGAAAATATGCTTGATCATTTGGCGTCATCCGTGGGACTGACTGTAAATGGAAGAGATTAAGAGACGAAATATGCCAAAATGGTATTTATAGATAAAATACGTAGGCCAAAAATAATAGTGGTGAAATCACAACCGTATACGTGTGGTAATCTTAAGCTAAACACCTTGTTAAGATGCTCGGTGCACGTTAGCATTACCTGGCGGTTGTATAATTACAATCATTACCTTTTTGGTAAATAGTGATAGTTATCACCTCGGGTGCAGGAAATACAGCTGAAAAGACACTTTAGTGACTGCACGCATACATTGCATTTAATGCTGCAACAGTACCCAGTTACGCATATATATTTAAATAATCTTGTGCACTATCCGGTTACACTTAGAATCCAACTATACATTCAAATGCGAATATAAAGCATGTTCATTTAGTTTAAGGACTTTTAATGGTTCATTTTTTGTATAAGTTTTTCTTACTAGGTCGAGGTCATACACTTATTTTCATCGTATATAACATTGAACTGGGGGGACTTAATGATACGCATATCCGCATGACCATACGGATTACGCATCCAAAGTCCTGAGCCGCACACTAACTGCCATTTAAGACATATGGCATGGGTATAGCCACACTTTATGCGCCTATACCAAATGATGTGAGTTTTGAATACTTGCATAAGGGTTTATTATATTCTAGAAGAATGTATGGCATAATTAATTCAGATTATTTTCCTTAAATAACCTAAGTTAGTTAGGGAAAAGATAGCATTTAATTAGGGATGAAATCCTATCCAAACCAGTGGCGATTATTTTCCTTAAATAACGCTAAGATATGAATTTTGTCTATACACTATTCATGCAATAACTGCAAGCAAACGTGTCTAGACTTAAGAATAATAAGCAGGTAATTTTCGACAAGAAATGATAAGCAAAACTTTTGACATGCAGACACGGTCGAAGTCCAGACTTACTAATGCATCCTAACAACTATCAGTTAGACACACTCATGCAAGACCTGGTTCGCTAGGACCAACGCTCTGATACCAACTGTAACAATCTGTCCAAATCCATATAGACGAATACGTCATTCATCGATTTCATTGCGAGGTATTTGACCTCTATATGATACATTTTGTAAACATTGCATTCTTTTGAAAAGGCACACCATAAATGAATATTTAAATCCAAGGTTTTCGACATCTGATGATTTCTACATATAGACAATCACCGTAAATAATAGTTTACAATAATACTTCCGTTGACAATGCAGTCAAAATAGATACATGGTGATGATTTTGTGAATGCAACGTTTTCTCGAATAAAGCATGTATGACTCTATGCACATAGCTTGTATAACATATAAGCAAACAGCGGAAGACTTCTAGAAACCTGAGAATAAACATGCTAACAAGTGTCAACACAAAGGTTAGTGAGTTCATAGTTTTAATGTTTCGCATAATCTGTATATAAAGGTGGATCACAAGATTTCAGTTGTTTCATCCGAAACGTTTATCAAAATATTCTACAAGATTGAGCACCCTGGTAACTAAACTTTAACGTATATATAATAAGTACCCCTGTTTTAACATACATGCAACCAACATGTACAATACACGCCAACCAACGTGTACTAAAATTAAATAGCATACGTCTGTTTTATAGTTCAGGCTAGGGTTTCTATACCTGGAACAGACGGGGATGTCAAGCCCTATGGATCCATATACAACTATTCGCGCCCACCAGTTCTTATAACCGGCAGTTACTAGTTACCAAAGCTAAGGGATTTTCGGTTCAAACTCAGTGTAGAATTTAATATGTACTTGTATCCATTGCGTTTAAAATAAAGTGCATATATTCTCAGCCCAAAAATATATATTGCAAAAGCAATTAAAAAGGGACCAAATAAAACTCACCTTAGCAGCACATTAAATTGTTCATTGAAATGTGACCGAAACTCAGAATGCAAAATAACCGTAGATCTCAACCTAGAGAACATATGTTGGTCAATAAATGTGTATCAAACTAGGTCAGGTCATAGTGTATCACAATCCTAATGCTCGAGATCGACATACAAAAGTCATTTCAAAAAGTCAATCTGACTCAATACTATAGTTGAATGATTATGGCAATCGAAACATTTTAACATTTCATATAGTTTCCCAATACTTGTAAAATCAGATTATAGTGTTTATAAAGCTTTAAAACATGATAAGACAGTCAACTTTGACAATTGATCAACAAAACAAAACGTACCTTATATAGAAATTCATTTACTCGATTAGTAATATTTGAAAATCCAATTTATCAATCTTATAAACAAGTTGTTTAAATATCAATTGTAGATTCAAAAGCAATTTCAATTAATGTTAATCATAATTCAGTTGACCATATCTTTTAATCCGTTCATCGAAATCACGCGATTTCTAAATGAAAAGTTAATAATTTTTCGCCAGCTTTACAAAAAACATGCATATCATATACTTTATATCAGTAGCATATGTATCAAATTCGTGATTCATCATAAACTATCTAACGACAAAATTAAAGCATACAAGCATGCATAAACATATATACTCGAGTACTAGTCATGGATACACTATTAATATATAAAAGTTGAGATATGAATGCTCACATATCAATATTGTGATTCAATATTGTAGAAAAGTACATAGACACAACGGAGATGATAAATACTAGGTTTGACTCACGAGCAATACCCCCGAATCATACCCATAACTTCCATAGCTATAACCCATAATTTCCTTAGTTCTATCCCGCTCGAAAAGCTTGTTTTGAAATCGTGTGAGCATAACCTAATCGTAATATTTTATGTATAATAATACTCCTAACAATAAGATTAATAATAATATTAATCTTATTTATAATAATAATAATAATAATAATAATAATAATATAAATAATAATAATAATAATAATAATATAAATAATAATATATGTATATCGCGAGAGAGAGAGATGAATCAAAGAATCAGGAAATGAATTCGTTTTATAGACTGAAGCTGGAACCGACACTCATGCGATTGCATGAGTGTCAAATAGAATTTACATGCGTTCTCATGATGATAAAAGTCATCTCATAATGCTTCATTTTCCTTTGTCTACATATTATGTAATATTATATATATTATTTAATAAATAATATATTTAATCTTTAGAATTAATTAAATATTATATTATATTCTCGTGCATAGTTGATTTGTAATTTTTACACCGATGTATTGTACGTTGACCCTGGACTTAAGTACCAGTTCCGGTTTTTCGAACGCATTTTTGTACGCTTAGAAAACTGGTACTTTACGTTTCGTGTAAATACCTTTATCAATAACAAGACTCAAATCAATGAAAAATTATCCCACTCAAAGTGTAACTTATTCATTTGAGTGTTTTGGTCATTTGCTTCTATAAATCGACGTCTCATTATTTACCAATATATATTATAATAATACTATTTTAAATCCAAAACATTTTACGACCAAGTTTATATTTTATCACTTTGTAAAATAATGATATTAACATTTAAAAATATAAACTTATATATTTTAGAAATATTTATTTGCTAATATAATATTTAGTTTTTCAAAAACTAATTATATTTCAAAGTTTAATATATTTAAAATCGTTTAAATGTTAGATATTATTATATCACCTTACGTTTTACGCTCTAGTACATAATTTGATATGATTCTTTTATGCACCAACGTTTAATTTAACTTCTCAAATGTTCTAATTAACATATCTATAAATCAATCGAATCAAAAAACAAGTGTTACTATCGATTATTTAACTTATCGATATTCATTTTCTAAGTTATCTATATTCCCCAATTTTAAATAATATGAAAGTTAAATAGTTTATTTTATCAAAAGTCACGAGGCAATTATTGTAAGGCATGTACTGGAAATCAACAGGAATTTCCACCAATCTGTCTAGCTATCGCTACTTGACACTTTGTCCTTACTCGAAGATCACTTTACCATTTATTCCGAATACCGTTAAAAAGAAAAGGTTTTCTAAATCAAAGTGGACCTCTCAACAGAGACTCGTAATCATATCACAATGTATATGATAATTCAATCATTTGATATTATCTTTTAATTTCATTGATAAGCATATATGGAAACTAATGCGTTTATGTAAAGTATTATTCATCAAATACTTTGTTACCGTTTTCAAGTTATATAATAATTTCATAACTTATTTTCATATCAACCAAGCCGTTAAATGTTTTATTAATATTTCTCAATTTAATAATCACACATGTATATATATTCATACATATCTATTTACACATAATTGTTCGTGAATCATCGAGAGCAGTGGAAGGTTAAATGAATACATGAACACAGTTCCAAATTTTTGAGATTTAAACATTACAGACTTTGCTTATCGTGTCGAAAACATATAAAGATTAAATTTTAAATTTGATCGGAAATTTCCTGGTTGTCACATAATGTAACATGACATAATTTACAATTCTTCCACTAGAATGTGTAATGTTTGTTTAAGAATGAACAATATTTGTTAAATTTACTATCAAACATATATTATGACATATTACGTGTAATATTTATGTTGAGATATACATGTTTTATTGTGAATACTCATGGTGAATGCATTATATGGTTGCAAGTAAGATGTATGTATAACGGTATATATATTAGTAATAGTTATTGTGTATGAGTCCCTAATCTCATCACTCATAACTACCTAACTCATTCTTTTTTAAAAAGTAAGGAGAAACTGCAATTTTAGAGCTAATGTTAATGTTATGTGAAATGTCCCGTTCATATTGATTATAAACGTTCCATATTAATTGATTTCGTCACGAGGTTTTGACCTCTATATGAGACGTTTTTCAAAGACTGCATTCGATTTTAAAACAAACCATAACCTTTAAAATATTACGACGATTATCAAATAATGATAATCTAAAATATAGCGTTTTTCACACGACCATTAAATAATGGTTTACAATAATATTACACATCAACATAATTCTTCGAATGTAGTTTTTAAACAATATTATACAAGCATGGACTCCAAATCTTGTCCTTAATTTAGTATGCAACAGCAGAAGCTCTTAATAATCACCTGAGAATAAACATGCTTAAAACGTCAACAAAATTGTTGGTGAGTTATAGGTTTAACCTACATATTATTAAATCATAATAATAGACCACAATATTTCATTTTTATAACACATCTTTTATCAGGCATTTCGCAAACTGCATAGAGATAAAAATCATTCATATGTTGAACACCTGGTAACCGACGTTAACTTAATGCATAGAATATCCCCAAAAAAGAACCTCTCGTCTGTATAATAATCTCGAAGTACTAAACCATCCATAACCTGAATGGAGGTTGTTAAGCCCAATAGATCCATCTTTAGGATTCGTGTCAATTAGGGGCCATTTCCCTAATTCTTAGGCTACCAGACTTGAAGGGCGATATTCGGTTTAATAATCCAACCATAGAATGTAGTTTTGCGTACTTGTGTCTATTTTGTAAAACATTTATAAAGCTACATGTATTCTCATCCCAAAATATTAGATTTTAAAAGTGGGACTATAACTCACTTTCACAGATTTTTACTTCGTCGGGAAGTAAGACTTGGCCACTGATCGATTCACGAACCTATAACAAATATGTACATATATATCAAAGTATGTTCAAAATATATTTACAACATTTTTTAATACGTTTTAATGTTTTAAATATTTTCAGTCAGCTGTCCTTGTTTGTAACCTACAACTAGTTGTTCATAGTTATATGTACAGAAATAAATTGATATATATTATCTTGACCCAATCCATGACCCAGTGTATACACGTCTCAGGCTAGATCACAACTAAAAGTATATATATTTTTTGGAATCAACCTCAACCCTGTATAGCTAACTCCAACATTACTGCATATAGAGTGTCTATGGTTGTTCCAAATAATATATATAGATGGGTCGATATGATATGTTAAAACATTTTCATACATGTCTATGGTATCCCAAGATTACATAATATATTAGAATACATGTATAATACAATATAAGTTAGCTAGGATATGATTTGTATAGATTTGTTACCAATTTTCACGTAGCTACAACAAGTAAAAATATCCAATCTTGTTTTACCCATAACTTCTTCGTTTTAAATCTATTTTGAGTGAATCCAATTGCTATGGTTTCATATTTAACTTAAGTTTATGAATTCGTACAGAAAAAGTATAAGTTTATAGTCGGAAATACAGGTTACAAGTCGTTTTTGTAAAGGTAGTCATTTCAGTCGAAAGAACGACGTCTAGATGACCATTTTGGAAAACATACTTCTACTTTGAGTTTAACCATGATTTTTGGATATAGTTTCATGTTCATAAGAAAAATCATTTTCCCAGAAGAACAACTTTTAAATCAAAGTTTATCATAGTTTTTAATTAACTAACCCAAAACAGCCCGCGGTGTTACTACGACGGCTTATATCCAGTTTTACGGTGTTTTTCGTGTTTTCAGGTTTTAAATCATTAAGTTAGCATATCATATAGATATAGAACATGTGTTTAGTTGATTTTAAAATTCAAGTTAGAAGGATTAACTTTTGTTTGCGAACAAGTTTAAAATTAACTAAACTATGTTCTAGTGATTACAAGTTTAAACCTTCGAATAAGGTAGTTTTATATATATGAATCGAATGATGTTATGAACATTATTACTACCTCGGGTTTTGTGGATAAACCCACTAAAAATGAAAAAAAATATATCTAGCTTCAAAGGATCCTTGGATGGCTTGAAAGTTCTTGAAGCAGAATCATGACACGAAAACAAGTTCAAGTAAGATATCCACTCGAAATAAGATTGTTATAGTTATAGAAATTGAATCAAAGTTTGAATATGAGTATTACCTTGTATTAGAAAGATATCTTACTGTAAATAAGAAAGATTTCTTGAGGTTGGATGATCACTTTACAAGATTGGAAGTAAGCTAGCAAACTTGGAAGTATTCTTGATTTTATGAAACTAGAACTTATAGAATTTATGAAGAACACTTAGAACTTGAAGATAGAACTTGATAGAGATCAATTTGATGAAGAAAATTGATGAATTAAAGTGTTTGTAGGTGTTTTTGGTCGTTGGTATATGGATTAAATATAAAGGATGTGTAATTTTGTTTACATGTAAATAGGTCATGAATGATTACTAATATTTTTGTAATTTTATGAGATATTTCATGCTAGTTGCCAAATGATGGTTCCCACATGTGTTAGGTGACTCACATGGGCTGCTAAGAGCTGATCATTGGAGTGTATATACCAATAGTACATACATCTAAAAGCTGTGTATTGTACGAGTACGAATACGGGTGCATACGAGTAGAATTGTTGATGAAACTGAACGAGGATGTAATTGTAAGCATTTTTGTTAAGTAGAAGTATTTTGATAAGTATCTTGAAGTCTTTCAAAAGTGTATAAATACATATTAAAACACTACATGTACATACATTTTAACTGAGTCGTTAAGTCATCGTTAGTCGTTACATATAAATGTTGTTTTGAAGCCTTTAGGTTAACGATCCTGTTAAGTGTTGTTAACCCATTGTTTATTATATCAAATGAGATGTTAAATTATTACATTATCATGATATTATGATATATTAATATATCTTAATATGATATATATACAATTAAATGTCGTTACAACGATAATCGTTACATATATGTCTCGTTTCGAAATCATTAAGTTAGTAGTCTTGTTTTTACATATGTAGTTCATTGTTAATATACTTAATGATATGTTTACTTATCATAATACCATGTTAACTATATATATATATATATATATATATATATATATATATATATATATATATATATATATATATATATATATATATATATATATATATCCATATATATGACATCATATACTTTTTACAAGTTTTACGTTCGTGAATCACCAGTCAACTTGGGTGGTCAATTGTCTATATAAAACCTATTTCCATTAATCAAGTCTTAACAAGTTTGATTGCTTAACATGTTGGAAACACTTAATCATATAAATATCAATTTCATTTAATATATATAAACATGGAAAAGTTCGGGTCACTACAGTACCTACCCGTTAAATAAATTTCGTCCCAAAATTTTAAGCAGTTGGAGGTGTTGACGTATCTTCTGGAAATAAGTGCGGGTATTTCTTCTTCATTTGATCTTCTCATTCCCAGGTGACCTAGGGTCCTCTACGAGCATTCCATCGAACCTTAACAATTGGTATCTTGTTTTGCTTGAGCCTTTTAACCTCACGATCCATTATCTCGACGGGTTCCTCAATGAATTGTAGTTTTTCATTGATTTTAATTTCGTCTAAAGGAATAGTGAGATCTTCTTTAGCTAAGCACTTCTTCAGATTCGAGACGTGAAAGGTATTATGTACATTAGAGAGTTGTTGTGGTAATTCAAGTCGGTAAGCAACTGGTCCGACACGATCAATAATCTTGAATGGTCCAATATACCTTGGATTTAATTTCCCCCGTTTACCAAATCGAACAACGCCTTTCCAAGGTGCAACTTTAAGCATGACCACCTCTCCAATTTCAAATTCTATATCTTTTCTTTTAATGTCAGCTTAGCTCTTTTGTCGACTTTGGGCGGTTTTCAACCGTTGTTGAATTTGGATGATCTTCTCGGTAGTTTCTTGTATTATATCCGGACCCGTAATCTGTCTATCCTCTACTTCACTCCAACAAATTGGAGACCTGCACTTTCTACCTTAAAGTGCTTCAAATGGCGCCATCTCAATGCTTGAATGGTAGCTATTGTTGTAGGAAAATTCTGCTAACGGTAGATGTCGATCCCAACTGTTTCCGAAATCAATAACACATGCTCGTAGCATGTCTTCAAGCGTTTGTATCGTCCTTTCGCTCTGCCCATCAGTTTGTGGATGATAGGCAGTACTCATGTCTAGACGAGTTCCTAATGCTTGCTGTAATGTCTGCCAGAATCTTGAAATAAATCTGCCATCCCTATCAGAGATAATAGAGATTGGTATTCCATGTCTGGAGACGACTTCCTTCAAATACAGTCGTGCTAACTTCTCCATCTTGTCATCTTCTCTTATTGGCAGGAAGTGTGCTGATTTGGGGAGACGATCAACTATTACCCAAATAGTATCAAAACCACTTGCAGTCCTTGGCAATTTAGTGATGAAATCCATGGTAATGTTTTCCCATTTCCATTCAGGGATTTCGGGTTGTTGAAGTAGACCTGATGGTTTCTGATTCTCCACTTTGACCTTAGAACACGTCAAACATTCTACTACATATTTAGCAACATCGGCTTTCATACCCGGCCACCAAAAATGTTTCTTGAGATCCTTGTACATCTTCCCCGTTCCAGGATATATTGAGTATCTGGTTTTATGAGCTTCTCTAAGTACCATTTCTCTCATATCTCCAAATTTTGGTACCCAAATTCTTTCAGCCCTATACCGGGTTCCGTCTTCCCGAATATTAAGATGCTTCTCCGATCCTTTAGGTATTTCATCCTTTAAATTTCCCTCTTTTAAAACTCCTTGTTGCGTCTCCTTTATTTGAGTAGTAAGGTTAGTGTGAATCATTATATTCATAGCTTTTACTCGAATGGGTTCTCTATCCTTTCTGCTCAAGGCGTCGGCTATCACATTTGCCTTCCCCGGGTGGTAACGAATCTCAAAGTCGTAATCATTCAATAATTCAATCCACCTACGCTGTCTCATATTCAGTTGTTTCTGATTAAATATGTGTTGAAGACTTTTGTGGTCGGTATATATAATACTTTTGACCCCATATAAGTAGTGCCTCCAAGTCTTTAATGCAAAAACAACTGCGCCTAATTCCAAATCATGCGTCGTATAATTTTTCTCATGAATCTTCAATTATCTAGACGCATAAGCAATTACCTTCGTTTGTTGCATTAATACACAACCGAGACCTTGCTTTGAGGCGTCACAATATATCACAAAATCATCATTCCCTTCAGGTAATGACAATATAGGTGCCGTAGTTAACTTTTTCTTCAACAATTGAAACGCTTTTTCTTGTTCATCCTTCCATTCAAATTTCCTCCCTTTATGCGTTAATGCAGTCAAGGGTTTTGCTATTTTGGAAAAATCTTGGATGAATCTCATGTAATAACCAGCTAGCCCTAAAAATTGGCGTATGTGTTTCGGAGTTTTTGGGGTTTCCCACTTTTCAACGGTTTCAATCTTTGCTGGATCCACTTGAATACCTTCTTTGTTCACTATATGACCGAGGAATTGAACTTCTTCCAACCAAAATGCACACTTTGAAAACTTAGCGTACAGTTTTTATTTTCTCAACAACTCTAGCACTTTTCTCAAATGTTCTTCGTGCTCTTGATTATTCTTCGAGTAAATAAGTATGTCATCGATGAAAACAATGACAAACTTGTCAAGGTATGGTCCACACACTCAGTTCATGAGGTCCATGAACATAGCTGGTGCATTAGTCAACCCAAACGGCATAACCATAAACTCGTAATGATCGTAATGCGTCCTAAAAGAAGTCTTTGGAATATCATCCTCCTTCACCTGCATTTGATGATACCCAGAACGTAAATCAATCTTCGAATAAACCGACGAGCCTTGTAGTTAGTCAAATAAGTCATCGATTCTTGGTAGTGGGTAATGGTTCTTGATGGTAAGTTTGTTCAACTCTCGGTAGTCGATACACAACCTAAATGTACCATCCTTCTTCTTGACAAACAAAACAGGAGCTCCCCATGGTGATGTGCTTGGTCAATGAAACCATGCTCTAAAAGTTCCTATAACTGACTTTGTAATTCTTTCATTTCGCTGGGTGCGAGTCTGTATAGAGCATGAGCTATTGGTGCAGCTCCTGGTACAAGGTCTATTTGAAATTCAACAGATCGATGTGGGGGTAATCCCGGTAATTCTTTCGAAAATACATCGGAAAATTCTTTTACAATGGGAACATCACTGATGTTCTTTTCTTCATGTTTAACTTCCTCGATGCGTGCTAGAATGATGTAACAACCTTTTCTTATTAGTTTTTGCGCCTTCAAACTACTAATAAGATTTAATTTCGCGTTGTTCTTTTCTCCGTACACCATTAAAGGTTTTCCTTTTTCACGCATAATGCGAATCGCATTTTTGTAACAAACGACCTCTACTCTCACCTTTTTCAACTAGTTCATTCCAATTATTATATCAAAACTCCCTAACTCGACTGGTATTAAATCAATTTTAAACGTTTCATCCCCCAGTTTAATTTCTCTCTCCCGACATATATTATCTGCTGAAATTAATTTATCGTTTGCTAATTCAAGTAAAAATTTACTATCCAAAGGCGTCAATAGGCAACTTAATTTAGCACAAAAATCTCTACTCATATAGCTTCTATCCGCACCCGAATCAAATAAAACATAAGCAGATTTATCGTCAATAAGAAACGTACCCGTAACAAGCTCCGGGTCTTCATGTGCTTCTGCCGCATTAATATTGAAAACTCTTCCACGGCCCTGCCCATTAGTATTCCCCTGATTTGGGCAATTTCTAATAATGTGGCCCGGTTTTCCATATTTATAACAAACAGCGTTGGTATTACTTGCTTCGACACTATTTCTTCTGGCATTACTTTTTCCGACACTAATTGTTCCTTTAGTTCTATTAAACTTTGGTCCGTAGACCTCACACTTTGTCGCGCTATGACCATTTCTTTTACACCTGTTGCAAAATGTCGTACAAAACCCCTGGTGATTTTCTTCACACCTATGACACAGCTGTTTTTGGTTTTTGTTGCCGTTGTTGTTATTGAGGTTGTTGTTGGGATTGTTATTGTTGTTGAAACGGTTGTTGTAGTTGTTGTTGTTGTTGGGATGTTTGTTGTAGTTATTGTTAGGATTATGGTTATTGTTGCGATTGTTGTTGCGGTTGTTGGGATAGTTGTTGCGATTGTGGTTGTAATTGTTATTGTTGTTGTATTGGTGACTCTTGTCACTGTTTTCCTCCCACTTCCTCTTGAGTTGTTTCATGTTGGTTTCTTCGGCCGCCTGCTCTTTAATTCTTCCCTCAATCTGATTTATGACTTTATGAGCCATTCGACTTGCCTTTTGTATGGAAGCGGGCTCGTGTGAACTCACATCTTCTTGAATCCTTACTGGTAACCCTTTTACAAACGCGTTGATCTTCATCTTCGAACGCTCTCAGACACAATAGGCATAACTCTGTGAATCGTCATTCATACGTGGTAACGTCGAACCCTTGTGTTCGTAACTCTCTAAGTTCTGCCTTGAGCTTATTGACTTCATTTCTAGGACGGTACTGCTCGTTCATCAATTGCTTGAATGCCGACCACGGTAGTGCGTAAGCAGCATTTTATCCTACCTGTTTAAGATAGGTGTTCCACCACGTTAATGCAGTACCTGTGAAGGTATGCGTAGCGTACTTAACTTTGTCCTCTTCAGTACACTTACTTATGGCAAACACCGATTCGACTTTCTCGGTCCACCGTTTCAATCCAATTGGTCCTTCGGTTCCATCAAATTCTAAAGGTTTGCAGGCAATGAATTCTTTGTAGGAGCATCCTACACGATTTCTTATGGAATTAGTTCCACTGCTAGATCCAGAGTTATTGTTATTTTGCATCGCAGCCTGTACTGTGGCTATGTTTGCTGCAAGGAAAACACGGAAGTCTTCCTCACTCATGTTCAAATTCTGACGAGTCGCCGGTGCCATTTCCTTCAAAAATAGCCAAAAGAATTGAGTTAATCATATAGATTTTAAGAGTAGTCAATAGTATCTCATAGCATTATATGAACTTATTTATAAAAGCTTTTTCTTCATATTAGCGTTTTATAAGTTTAAATTCGGGTACTACCTACCCGTTAAGTTCATACTTAGTAGCTAATATACAATTCAACTACTACAATTCCATATGAAAAACTGATTATAATAATATATCACATACAAATATTCTTCAAACTTACAACTTCGCTATATTACATATAACATGAAATATAGTACACTTTGATTCAGGACAGTTTTGAAGATAAATCTAGTTAATACGCAAGTTGTTCAGCAAAGGAAATAAAGACACGTAATTCATAAGTCCATAAACAAGTCATGCATTCAGGTTTTACTAAGACGACTTCCTATCCTTGGTCTGGTGGAAAGTAACCGTTATGACCATTGGCTAGACAGCATGTTGTAATGTTGTCAAAAGGACGAGGGTTTCGTAATGTCCAACAGCCCCGTAATAATCTAAAAACCTTGTTTCTCACCCCAACTACTGAATCCGTCACTTGTGGGAAAGTTTTATTTAAAAGCTGCAATCCGATGTTCTTTTTCTCACTTTGGTAAGAAGCGAACATCACTAACCCGTAAGCATAACATGCTTCTTTATGTTGCATGTTAGAAGCTCTTTCTAATTCACGAAATCCTATGTTGGGATATGTTGAGTCAAAATAGGTTCTTAACCCGTAGCGTAAAATTGCATTTGGGTTCCCCGCATTTAACGCTTTAAAGAAAACACGGCGTAACTTAAAGTCTCCCCAATGTGATATACCCCACCTATTAAAGGAAAGCCTTTTATAAACTAAGGCATTTCTGGGAAGTCTTTCAAATGTTTGACAAGTTAATTTCGCCATAACTAAATGTGCGGATGAATTCTGACCAACTCTTGACAAGATTTCCTCAATCATATCCTCTGGTAGGTCTTCTAAAATATTCGGTTGTCTACCCTTAACGTCCATTTTGTTTTTATACTGTAAAATAGACAAGGATTAGATTCGTAAAAGATAATTAACAAACAATACAAGCAATTTTTACATAGAACATAAAAGTACAAGCACACTACAATACATATAATACACAACATGATTACAACCCTCTAATCTGAATCACGGGTTTCTTCTTCTTCGGACTTGGTTCATTTTCCTAATTTTCTAGGAATATATGGTGTTCCTCTAATACGAGCCGTCATTTTTCACAATGGTTTAGATATACCTTTTCCCTTATTATTTTCTTTCACTTTATTAAATTGGGTCGGGGTAATTTCTATAACATAATCGGAATCCTCATCGGAATCCGATTCATCAGTAAATTGGTAATCTTCCCAATATTTTGCTTCCTCGGCGGAAACACCATTGACCATTTTTAACTTTGGTCCGTTGGTTGAGGATTTTCTTTTATTTAATCGATTTACTATAGGTATCAATATTTCTTCCTCCGGAACCTCTTCTTCTTCCGGTTCCTCCTCTTCCGGTTCCTCCTCTTCTGGTTCCTCTTCTTCCGGTTCCTCCTCTTTCGGTTCCTCCTCTTCCTGTTCCTCTTTGAGAATTTTTGAATCTTCCCAGAGTATATTCGACTCTTCATTATTATTAGGTGAGTCGATGGAATTTGTACTAGAGGTAGACATCTATCACACAATATCAAACACGTTAAGAGATTAATATATCACATAATATTTACATGTTAATAATATATAGTTTCCAACAAAAAAATGTTAAGCAATCGTTTTTGAAGAAAAACACGGTCGAAGTCCAGACTCACTAATGCATCCTAACAAACTCGGTAAGGTACACTAATGTAATTTTCTAGTTCTCTAAGACCAACGCTCAGATACCAATTGAAATGTCCCGTTCATATTAATTATAAACGTTCCATATTAATTGATTTCGTCGCGAGGTTTTGACCTCTATATGAGACGTTTTTCAAAGACTGCATTCATTTTTAAAACAACCATAACCTTTATTTTATCAATAAAGGTTTAAAAAACATTACGTAGATTATCAAATAATGATAATCTAAAATATACCATTTACATACGACCATTACATAATGGTTTACAATAAGAATATATTACATCAAAAATAAGTTTCTTGAATGCAGTTTTTACATAATATCATACAAGCATGGACTCCAAATCTTGTCCTTATTTTAGTATGCAACAGCTGAAGCTCTTAATAATCACCTGAGAATAAACATGCTTAAAACGTCAACAAAAATGTTGGTGAGTTATAGGTTTAACCTATATATTATCAAATCATAATAGTAGACCACAAGATTTCATATTTCAATATACATCCCATACATAGAGATAAAATGCATTCATATGGTGAACACCTGGTAACCGACATTAACAAGATGCATATAAGAATATCCTCTATCATTCTGGGAAATCCTTCGGACATGATAAAAACTAATTTTAAGTACTAAAGAATCCGGTACTTTGGATGGGGTTCGTTAGGCCCAATAGATCTATCTTTAGGATTTGCGTTAATTAGTAGATCGGTTTACTAATTCTTAGGTTACCAAGCAAAAGGGGCATATTTGGCTTCGATCATTCACCCATATAATGTAGTTTTAATTACTTGTGTCTATTTCGTAAAACATTTATAAAACTGCATATATTCTCATCCCAAAATATTAGATTTTAAAAGTGGGACTATAACTCATTTTCACAGATTTTTACTTCATCGGGAAGTAAGACTTGGCCACTGGTCGATTCACGAACCTATAACAAATATGTACATATATATCAAAGTATGTTCAAAATATATTTACAACATTTTTTAATACGTTTTAATGTTTTAAATATTTTCAGTCAGCTGTCCTTGTTTGTAACCTACAACTAGTTGTCCATAGTTATATGTACAGAAATAAATTGATATATATTATCTTAACCTAATCCACGACCCAGTGTATACACGTCTCAGGCTAGATCACAACTCAAAGTATATATATTTTTGGAATCAACCTCAACCCTGTATAGCTAACTCCAACATTACTGCATATAGAGTGTCTATGGTTGTTCCAAATAATATATATAGATGGGTCGATATGATATGTTAAAACATTTGCATACGTGTCTATGGTATCCCAAGATTACATAATATATTAGAATACATGTATAATACAATATAAGTTAGCTAGGATATGATTAATATAGATTTGTTACCAATTTTCACGTAGCTACAACAAGCAAAAATATCCAATCTTGTTTTACCCATAACTTCTTTGTTTTAAATCCGTTTTGAGTGTTTCAAGTTGCTATGGTTTCATATTGAACTTAAGTTTATGAATCTAAACAGAAAAAGTATAAGTTTATAGTCAGAAATACAGGTTACAAGTCGTTTTTGTAAAGGAAGTCATTTCAGTCGAAAGAACGACATCTAGATGACCATTTTGGAAAACATACTTCCACTTTGAGTTTAACCATGATTTTTGGATATAGTTTCATGTTCATAAGAAAAATGATTTTCCCAGAAGAACAACTTTTAAATCAAAGTTTATCATAGTTTTTAATTAACTAACCCAAAACTACCCGCGGTGTTACTACGACGGCGTATATCCGGTTTTACGGTATTTTTTCGTGTTTTTCAATTTTAAATCATTAAGTTAGCATATCATATAGATATAGAATATTTAAATAAGTCATGAATGATTACTCATATTTTTGTAATTTTATGAGATATTTCATGCTAGTTGCCAAATGATGGTTCCCACATGTGTTAGGTGACTCACATGGGCTGCTAAGAGCTGATCATTGGAGTGTATATACCAATAGTACATACATCTAAAAGCTGTGTATTGTACGAGTACGAATAAGGGTGCATACGAGTAGAATAGTTGATGAAACTGAACTAGGATGTAATTGTAAGCATTTTTGTTAAGTAGAAGTATTTTGATAAGTGTATTGAAGTCTTTCAAAAGTGTATGAATACATATTAAAACACTACATGTATATACATTTTAACTGAGTCGTTAAATCATCGTTAGTCGTTACATGTAAATGTTGTTTTGAAACCTTTAGGTTAACGATCTTGTTAAATGTTGTTAACCCATTGTTTATTATATCTAAAGAGATGGTAAATTATTACATTATCATGATATTATGATATATTAATATATTTTAGTAGGATATATATACAGTTAAATGTTGTTACAATGATAATTGTTACATATATGTCTCGTTTCGAAATCATTAAGTTAGTAGTCTTGTTTTTACATATGTAGTTCATTGTTAATAAACTTAATGACATGTTTACTTATCATTTATCATGATTAAATATAATGTATCAATATCTTAATATGATTCATATGTATTTAGTAAGACGTTGTTATAACGATAATCGTTATATATATCGTTTCGAGTTTCTTAATTCAATAAACTCAATTTTATGTATATAACTCATTGTTAAAATACCTAACGAGATACTTACTTATCATAATATCATGTTAACTATATATATAATCATATATACATCATCATATAGTTTTTACAAGTTTTAACGTTCGTGAATCACCGGTCAACTTGGGTGGTCAATTGTCTATATGAAACCTATTTCAATTAATCAAGTCTTAACAAGTTTGATTACTTAACATGTTGGAAACACTTAATCATGTAAATAACAATTTCATTTAATATATATAAACATGGAAAAGTTCGGGTCACTACACAAATCGGCCACCCTATCGGAATCGAAACGATACCGATGTGGGTTATCCACGACTAAGGTCGGAGGTTCGAATATTGATAATACTTAAACCCTTTCATGCACTCAAGCGTAGGTTTACCTTGACCATCGTGAAAATATGCTTGATCACTTATTATATTATATTATATCTTATTCTAAAAGACAAGCTTATGGATACTCTTTTTACAAATTATAATGCATACCTTACAAATAAAGATTTTGTAATAGTGTTTAGTGTTTCTGTATAAATTATAACAAGAAATATTGAACAATTAATTAGCTAAAAGTGTGTCATATACCCTTTGTAAGGTTACCCGTTAGACTATGAATTAGACGGTCATCTTAAAATCCACCTGGAGCGCCCAATATTTCCCTACATAAGGCGGACTTAGCACAACCAGGTATTCCTGAAACGAATTATAGCTTAAACTAGAAAGGAAATCGACCGCGCGTTGCGGCGGTAACTTTTTAGTTGTACACAAAAAGCATATGTAAATATTGTATATGACTCTTACCCAATAAAATCAACATACACTCTAAATTAATATCAATAATTCTAAGAAAATCAACTGCATACATATCATTCTTTGTAATCTGACCAAATTGTATAAGAGAAGTCAAACTGATCACATTTTTTCAATCTGTCATTTCATTATCACAACTACATTGACACTTTAAGCAAGATACACCAGATTGAAAAAATATTGTTATTCTCCTTTAACTGTGATACTTTTAACATTCGCCCGAAATATGAGGATTACAACTCTCCATTCTAAAATTTCGAGCTTTATGACCACTTTTCATGCTTAAAAATAAACAATGCAGAACCATTTTACCTCGGAACGATCATCTTTATGACCATTTACCTATGAACCATTGTGTTTTTGGTGTTGTGGTGTGTGGTGATTCATAAATTCTTTGTCTTTGTCTTAAGGGAATATTAGGTTGCCTTCCTCTTCCTACTGTGTGTTTGGAGTCTATGCTCCAAATAAGGTGTTGTAGGCTATATACTTGTGCCATCGTCAAATATATCTAGCCAGCCACCTACGGAAGAAACAATAAGAATAATCAACAACATATTAAAATTTTCAACATTCTTCATAGTAATTCAAAAATATAATTGAATCAAAGAATCAGGAAATGAATTCGTTTTATAGACTGAAGCTGGAACCGACACTCATGCGATCGCATGAGTGTCAAATAGAATTTACATGCGTTCGCATGATGATAAAAGTCGTCTCATAATGCTTCATTTTCCTTTGTCGACATATTATCTAATATTATATATATTATTTAATAAATAATATATTTAATCTTTAGAATTAATTAAATATTATATTATATTCTCGTGCATAGTTGATTTGTAATTTTTACACCGATGTGTTGTACGTTGACCCTCGACTTAAGTATCGGTTCCGGTTTTTCAAACGCATTTTTGTACGCTTAGAAAACTGGTACTTTACGTTTCGTGTAATGTACCTTTATCAATAACAAGACTCAAATCAATGAAAAATTATCCCACTCAAAGTGTAACTTATTCATTTGAGTGTTTTGGTCATTTTATTCTATAAATCGACGTCTCATTATTTACCAATATATATTATAATAATACTATTTTAAATCCAAAACGTTTTACGACCAAGTTTATATTTTATCACATTGTAAAATAATGATATTAACATTTAAAAATATAAACTTATATATTTTAGAAATATTTATTTACTAATATAATATTTAGTTTTTCAAAAACTAATTATATTTCAAAGTTTAATATATTTAAAATCGTTTAAATGTTAGATATTATTATATCACCTTACGTTTTACGCTCTAGTACATAATTTGATATGATTCTTTTATGCGCCAACGTTTAATTTAACTTCTCAAATGTTCTAATTAACATATCTATAAATCAATCGAATCAATAAACAAGTGTTACTATCGATTACTTAACTTATCGATATTCATTTTCTAAGTTATCTATATTCCCCACTTTTAAATAATTTGAAAGTTAAATAGTTTATCTTATCAAAAGTCACGAGGCAATTATTGTAAGGCATGTACTGGAAATCAACAGGAATTTCCACCAATCTGTCTAGCTCTCGCTACTTGACACTTTGTCCTTACTCGAAGATCACTTTACCATTTATTCCGAATACCGTTAAAAAGAAAAGGTTTCCTAAATCAAAGTGGACCTCTCAACAGAGACTCGTAATCATATCACAATGTATATGATAATTCAATCATTTGATATTATCTTTTAATTTCGTTGATAAGCATATATGGAAACTAATGCGTTCATGTAAAGTATTATTCATTAAATACTTTGTTAACGTTTTCAAGTTATATAATAATTTCATAATTTATTTTCATATCAACCAAACCGTTAAATGTTTTATTAATATTTCTCAATTTAATAATCACACATGTATATATATTCATACATATCTATTTACACATAATTGTTCATGAATCATCGAGAGCAGTGGAAGGTTAAATGAATACATGAACACAGATCCAAATTTTTGAGATTTTAACATTAGAGACTTTGCTTATCGTGTCGAAAACATATAAAGATTAAATTTTAAATTTGATCAGAAATTTCCTGGTTGTCACAGTACCTACCCGTTAAAGAAATTTTGTCGCGAAATTTGATTGGGATGGTCATGGCTGACAATAAGTATGTTTTCATGACGCATACAAGCTGAAAATTAGAGTTTTATCATCAGCGAGTAATTTGGATAAAACAATTCATTTATGTGAAGAGTACGAGCGAAGCTATCACAAAAGAGTGAAATGAGTAAATGCAGATTCGTCATATCTTTTGACATAGATAGGATTGATTTCCAGATTTTAAGGGATTTGGGGAAAATCTTTGTAATAAAATTTGATTCTTCGGTAATTAGAGAAATTAGAATCTTCTTTGGTTAAATGCGATGATCTGTCTCGATTGCTCTGTCTGAGATTTCACTATAAATCCACCCTCTTCGTTTCCTTATTTCCACAGCTCATACTTTCTATTCTTTCTCCCTCAGCTCATACTTTAAAGTATTCGTCAATATGCTCCATTCAGTTCTGATTCTTGATATACTCCTAACTTTCATATCTGTCATTCTTCTTTTTCATCTTCTGCCAGAAGAATCTATTCACTTCTACTATACTCTTGTTTTTATAGTGTTTTTAGTCCTCCCTTGTCTTTATTTTGCTATATGCATTGATATATACAGTTTATAATTTTTGGGTGGTTGTTGGGTTTTATATCTTCCCTTATATTTCGATGTCTCTGCTTCTGTCTTTCCATAATCATTGACATCCACAGTTAATACTCTCTCCAATTTACTGTGTTTTATACTCCAATTGTGACACCGCTATTTTTTTTTAAATACGTGGCGGAAGCATTTATTTATTTATTACCAAATATACTTTAAAAGTGTCACATGACAGCATCACAAAATACATGTTTTGAATGGAAGAGACGTAATTACATTCGGTTTACAAAAGAACATAGTTCATATAATAAAAGACTCCATCGAAGTTAAACACTGTCAAACATAACATTAGCATGTCCGTCTTTTCCCAAAAGCAATATCTACAAAGCTACAACCTGCAGGGAGGAGATGGAGGGGAACTAGCACGAAGCTAAGTGAGTACGACTAACTACATGCCATAGCATACAGAAGTGTTATACTAATCATGTCACATAGTCTAACACACAAACATCACCCAAGTGCCGTCTACAGAGACTCTGGCGGCTCGGCCAAACCATTAACCACCAGCTGATCGGACTGGGGCTTACCAGAAGTTCCTCCACCACCGTGTTGTATATACATAATCCTCACGCGACGGACGTGTGATTCACATATATATACACCACGATTGTCTAGGCTACCACAGAGGAACCCAACCCGCAGGTTGATCTCTCCTACCAAGGCTACCACACAATAGGGACGCACTGGGCTCCAGCAGACAAACATCAACTAACATGCAGTCATCACCACAGACTAACTAACAGTATCAGTAAGTATATCTAACAAGCATGGCAATCATAATATAACATGCTACTATATACTATACACTCCAGTTAGTCCCACTCACTGATTACCAGCAACTTAGAAGGTGTTTAGCTGTCTAATCACTGAACCTTCTCTTTCTCCTTTTCTCATGAGAAATACATATACACAAGTTAGTTATAATGTCTCGATAACAACCCGACAACAAAATAATAATACTAAATACCAACACTTAAGCATTTAACAACTGGTCTGTCAACCGTACGAGTAACACTCTCAATCGTACATTTGAGAACACTCAACCGTACGGGTGATAGCTTACTCGTACGTTTGGTCTATGACCAAACATCCTACATTGACTAATCTGATCCGTACGGTTCATCACACGAGTAACCAGTGACTCGTATGAGTCACGTCTCAACTGTACGTACCATCATAATCAAATCATAAGTTTGCATTACCACTCACTCGCACGGTCCACCACACGGTTGACTACCTCAACCGTACGAGTGAAGGCTCACTCGTGCGAGTGATGAAGAACAGTAGCAACAACTATTTATACCAGTTTCAACCCAAAAGCACAATGTCAAACATTAATTCATACACTAAATTAATATCTACAATCATGTAATCACTATATGATAAGTCTACATCATAAGTTCAACCCATAACGACACTCAAAAGCGTGCACAATAAGGCATACACTTAAAAATCCCTAATTCTGACCAAAATAAAGTTTGATATAGCTTCTTAAAACCTTATCATTGTAAATTAAACTTCAAGATGAGTCCAATGATAGTTTATTCATCAAAAACAGAGTTACAGTTTGAAAGTTACAGCCTTTTCAAGTTTACCAAAATCTGACCAGTGCTCACTCGCGCGGACAAGACCTCACTCGTGCGAGTGAGTCCTCAACCGCATGGTTGAGCCTCAAATGCATGGTCACTTGTACGAGTGACCTGTTAGAAGTGTGGGAGCTGAAGAACAGGTCCAGCACGCTGATTTTTGCCATTTTGACCCAAAAACTTGATTTTTGCAAGATTTAACACCAAAACCACTTTCAAAACATCATATAAACTATATAAAACATATTTCTAACATCAATTAAGCACAACAAACACTTAAGATCAAGAATCAAGCATCAAAACCTAACTTTTACTCAAGAACACAAAAACTCAATTTTGAGCAAGAATCACTACATGAATCTATGAGAAGCTTACCTTAAAATGATCACAAAATCACAGAGAACAAGAAGGTGTAAATGATATGAGCTCTAAAACAAGGATCAAAGATTAGGGTTTGGTAGTTGGAAGGGATGAGAGTACGGAGTGTTTGTGAAAAATCTAGAAATGGGAAGAAAGAACACACCACTAGCCACTTAATTAAGTTAACTCCTAAACTGTGCAACACACGGGTATTTATCAGTTATCTGATATCTTTCGTACATCATTTGGCAACCCAAATGAAGTCCAAGTTAAATAAACAAACTTGTTCTGTGACCCTTGTCACAAACTGGTCCTAACAACATTATTATTTAATAATAAATATTAACTTAGAATTAAAACATATATTTAATCAAGACTAACTTAAGGGTAAATTAGTAATCTTACAGCTAGGCCTGATTGAGGATGTTACAAATCTACCCCCTTAAGAAGATTCCATCCTCAGAATCTGGTCAAGGTCAAACAACTGGGGATAGCGCGCCCTCATTAACTCCTCGATTTCCCATATTAGGTTAGAACCTAAGCTGTGCCGCCACTCCACTAATACCATTGGAATCTGCTTCTTTCTTAACTTGGTAACCTTTTTGTCCACTATTCGAATTGTCTCTTCTACTAATTTCTTAGTCAAATCAACTTTTAAATCTTTCAACGGAAGAATCTGACTTTCATCATCTACTTTGCACTTTCTCAGATAACACACATTGAACGTATTGTGAATTCCTGCTAACTCTGAAGGAAGATCTAAAACAACAATTTGATCATTCAAAATTTCTTTGATCAGAAATGGTCCAATAAATCTCGGCGCTAGCTTACCACGTTTACCAAATCTGATTACCCCTTTCCACGGCGAAACTTTCAAATACACACGATCACCTACATTAAATATCACTGGACGTCTGCGCGGATCAGCATACATTTTTTGTCTATCTCTAGCAGCTTTTAACTTCTCACGTGCAATTTCAACCTTTTCTGCGGTTATCTGAACAATTTCGGGACCTGCAAATTGTTTCTCACCTGCTTCTAACAAACACGTCGGCGTTCTGCACTTGCGACCATACAACATTTCATATGGTGGCATACCGATACTCGAATGATACGAATTGTTGTAAGCAAACTCCATTAATGGAAGATGTGAATCCCAAGAACCACCATATTCTAAGACACATGCTCTCAACATGTCTTCTAATGTCTGAATCATTCATTCACTCTGACCGTCTGTCTATAGATGATATGCTGTACTCAGATTTACACGTGTACCCAAATTCTGTTGTAAACTGTTCCAGAAGATCGATACAAACCTAGTATCTCTGTCGGAAACTATTGACAACGGTACACCATGTCGACTTACGATTTCTTTCAAGTACAACTCTGCCAAATCACTCAACGGATCTGTTTCATGAGTAGCTAAGAAGTGAGCACTCCTAGTTAGACGATCCACTATCACCCAGATCATGTCGTGACCTTTCTGAGTTCGGGGTAACTTGGTTACAAAATCTATCATTATATGATCCCATTTCTACTGAGGAATCTCTAACTGTAGTAGAGACCCATACGGCTTCTGATGTTCTGCTTTAACTTGCGCACATATAAGACACTTTTTAACGAAACTTGCAACATCTGTCTTCATTGTCGGCCAATGTTTTTAAATCTCTGTACATCTTGGTACTGCCTGGATGCACTGCCAGTCTAGATTTATGTGCTTCTGTAAGGATTAAATCCCTCAAATCTCCAAGCAAAGGCACCCAAATACGATCATTATAGGTCTTTAATCCTCTAGAATCATTGCATAGGTCAAATTTTCTTTTAGTCATTTGCTCAGTCTTTAGGTTTTCATCATTCAAAGCTGCTAACTGAACGATTTTCAAACGATCGATCAAGTCTGAAACTATCTCAATTCTCATAAATCTGACATTTTTGACGATTTTCTTTCGACTCAGAGCATCCGTGACCACATTTGCTTTACCCGGATGGTACTTAATCTCACAATCGTAGTCTTTAATTAATTCTAAACATCGACGTTGACGCATATTTAATTCTTTCTGCGAAAAGATATATTTAAGACTCTTATGATCTGTATAGATTTCACAATGTGTACCATACAAATAGTGTCTCCAAAGCTTCAAGGCAAACACAACTGCAGTTAACTCTAAATCATGAATAGGGTAATTTCGTTCATATTTTTCAACTGTCGTGAAGCATACGCTATAACTTTATTTCTTTGCATCAAAACATAACCCAGACCTACACATGATGCATCACAGTAGACCACAAAATCTTCTGTTCCCTCTGGTAAAGCTAAAACCGGCACTTGACATAACAACTGTTTGAGAGTCTGAAAAGCCTTTTCTTGTTCATCAGTCCATCGAAAGGCTACATCTTTTCTGGTTAACTTATTTAATGGGCCTGCAATTTTGAAAAAGTCTTTGATAAATCTGCGGTAATAACCTGCTAAACCCAGAAAACTCTTAAGTTCTGTCGGTGTTTTCGGCGAGTTCCAATTCATTACAGCTTCTATCTTAGACTGATCCACTTTGATACCCTATTCACAAATCACATGACCCAGAAACTGTACTTCCCGCAGCCAAAATTCACATTCGGAGAACTTAGCGTACAACTGTTCCTGTTTCAGAAGTTCTAACACTAACCTCAGATGTGTAGCATGATCCTTCTCGGTTTTCGAATATATCAAGATATCATCTATGAAGACAATCACAAACTTGTCAAGATACTGATGACACACCCTGTTCATTAAATCCATAAACACTGCTAGAGCGTTGGTTAACCTGAATGGCATAACTAAAAATTCATAATGACCATATCTAGTTCTGAACGCTGTTTTCGGTATATCGTTCTCTGCAACACCTACCTGATGATACCCTGAACGTAAATCAATCTTTGAAAAATAGGAAGCACCCTGTAACTGATCAAATAAATCATCTATTCTTGGTAACGAATACTTATTCTTGATTGTTCTCTTATTCAAATCGCGGTAATCTATACACATTCTAAGCGACCCATCTTTCTTTTTCACAAACAAAACAGGAGCACCCCACGGTGAAAAACTTGGTCGAATAAACCCTTTATCTAATAGTTCCTGAATCTGAGACATCATTTCTCGGATTTTTGATGGAGCTAATCTGTAAGGAGCTTTTGCAACTGGTGTAGCACCTGGAACTAAATCGATTTTATACTCTACTTCAAGTACTGGAGGTAACCCTGGTAGATCATATGGAAACACTTCTGGAAATTCTGACACAACAGGGATATCGGTCACCTGTTTCTTTTCTTTCTTAACATCGATCACGTAGGCTAAGAATGAATCACACCCTTTCGATATTGTCTTCTGAGCTTTCATTAGGGAAACCATAGGAAAGTTAAATCCACTGTGCTCTCCCCTAGCTATCACTCGGAATCCGTCGGCCAAACGGAAAGAAATCATCTTCTTATCACACTTAATATTAGCCCTATTAGCTCTTAACCAATTCATGCCTATGACTACATCAAAGCTAGGTATAGGCATCAACAAACAGGTTAAAGGGAAGGAATGGCCGTCTATTTCGATGGTAATTCCAGACACAGATGATGTGCATGGAACCATTTTACCATCTGCTACTTCTATTCCCAAAGGCGAATCTAACGTCCTGACTGGCAACTTCAACTTATCACAGAAGCCTAAGGACATAAAGAATGATTCGCTCCTAAATCAAACAACACACGAGCTGGCAAGGAATTAACCAAGAACATACCGGTAATGACGTCATCGGTAGCGGTTGCAGCATCTACCGTCATCTAAAATGCCCTTGACTCTGCTGTTGGAGGATTCTTTCTCTTCTACCCGGTAGTAGAAGTAGAAGATCCCCCAGAAGTTGCTGACCTCGCCCCTGACCCTGCCCCAGAACCGACTCTTAACGCAGATGGACAATTTGCAGATCTATGCCTGTGACGACCCGGAAATTTCCGACCAAATTTAAACTTAACCTTTATATGTTTCTGACACGATAAGCAGAATTTGTAATGTTGAATCTCAAAAAGTTTGGAACTACATTCATGTAATCAATTACCCTTTAACCGTGTTCGACGATTCACGAACAATTATGTGTATATAGATATGTATATATAATATATAATATTAACTGAAAACATTAACAAAGTATTAGATATATGATACTTTACATGAACATATTTGTTTCGATATATTTATCGACAAAATTAAGAGATAATATCAAATAATTGAATTATCAGATACATTATGATATGATTACGGGCCTATGTTATGAGGTCCACTGTGATTTAAGAAATCTATTCTTTTTGACAACTCAATACTTAACCAGTATGATAAAGATAACGATATTTATATTTTATTTTATTAAATATATAAAACGATTTAAATTAATATTATATATATTTTTTTATACGCGTATTATACGTACATAGTTTTATACTTTTACTATACTTTAACTTTACCTTTATTTTACTTTTACTTTACTTTAACTTTAATAATTCATACTTTAATAATTCACTTTAATAATTCATACTTTAATAATTCACTTTAATAATTCATACTTTAATAATTCACTTTAATAATTCATACTTTAATAATTCACTTTAATAATTCATACTTTAATAATTTACTTTAATAATTTATACTTTAATAGTTCACTTTAATAATTCATATTTTAATAATTCATACTTTAATAATTCACTTTAATAATTCATACTTTAATAATTCACTTTAATAATTCATACTTTAATAATTCACTTTAATAATTCATACTTTAATAATTCACTTTAATAATTTAAAAATCTATTATAAATAGAATTCAATAGGTTTCATTATTTCTTAGAAACTTGAAAATATATTTCTCTAAACTCTCTCAATCGAATTACATATATATATATATTTACTTAGTATTATTTCAAGATATTATTAGTATACATAAAATACTACGACGGAGTTATATTCAGGCGATTTCAAAATAAGTTTTCAAATAGGATAGAGCTAAGGAAATTATGGGTTATAGCTATGAAGGTTATGGGTATTGATCGAGGGTATTGCTCGTGAGGTCAACCTAACGTTTATCATTTTTGTTGCGTCTACGTACTTTCCTGCAATATTGAATCACAATATTGATACGTGGGCATTCATATCTTATCTTTTATATATTAATAGTGTATCCCTAACTAGTGCTCGAGTATATATGATTATGCATGTTTGTATGCTTAGTTTCGTCGTTAAATAGTTTATGATAAATCACGAATTTGATACATATGCTACTGAGATAAGTTATATGATATGCATGTCATTGAAAAGCTGAAGAAAAAAATTAATAACTTTTCATTTAGAAATCGTGTGGTTTCGATGAACGGATTAAAAGATATGGTCAACTGAATTATCATTAATTTTAATATTATTATTAAAACGATTATTATAACTGTTATCAGTTGATGTTATTGCTAAAATTATCTTTATTACTAAAAATTAATATTTTTATTGAAACTATCATTTTATTATTTTTATCATTATCATTATTATCAATATTATTTTATCAAATAAATATGCGTACAAAGATATTTTTACCACACGTAATGTAATTACATTAATAATACATACCACTATATTTTTATGATATTAAGTGAATTTTATAAATTTTATTACTTGAGATATATAAAAGTATATTTTTATCATATATGAATTTTAATATAAATTTTTATTTATTAATAAATGACTTGTATTATTTAGTATAATAAGATCTGATAAATATATTTAAATATATAAAACTACTATATATAAGTTATATAATAAACATGTATAGATTTTGGAAATCATTTTGGGTCAAGTTGACTTTTGTTGACTTTTGCATGTCGGTCTCGAGCATTAGGATTGTGATACACTACGACTTGACCTAAATTGTTACACAGATATTGACCAACATATAAATATATATACTTAATATAGGTTCGTGAATCCGAGACAAACCCTGCACTTGTTCAGTGCCGTCATATACATAATTGCTACGAAATACAGTATTATGAGTTTCATTTGCTCCCTTTTTATATATATTTTTGGGCTGAGAATACATGCGCTGATTTATAAATGTTTTACGAAATAGGCACAAGTACTAAAATTAATTCTATGTGGGTTTAAACCAGAAATATACCCTTAGCTTGGTAACATTAAACTACTTGTCTATGTACGGTAGGCGCGAATCCTAAAGATAGATCTATTGGGTCTGACAAACCCCATCCTGACTATGGGATGCTTTAGTACTTCGAGGTTATTTTAAACACACCTGATCTGGTGTACTTCAGAGGGTAAAACATGAACGTTAAGACTTGTTACCGGGTGCCTACAACTTATAGAATACTTTTATACACTTGCGAGTGTACGGATATTTATAGAAACTGAAATCTTGTGGTCTATTACTATTACGGAAATGATGGATTATGATAAACTAATGAACTCACCAACCTTTTGGTTGACACTTTAAAGCATGTTTATTCTCAGGTATTAAAGAAATCTTCCGCTGTGCATTAGCTCATTTTAAGGATATTACTTGGAGTCATTCAAGACATACTTTGAAAGACGTTGCATTCGAGTCGTTGAGTTCATCAAGATTAATATTAAGTCAATAATAGTTGGATGTAATATGAAATGGTATGCATGCCGTCAATTTTTGATGTAAAGAAAGTTTGTCTTTTAAAAACGAATGCAATGTTTGTAAAACGTATCATATAGAGGTCAAATACCTCGCGATGTAATCAACTATTGTGAATCGTTTATAATGTATATGAACGGGTCCTTTCAGTTGGTATCAGAGTGGTGGTCTTAGCGAACCAGGTCTTGCATTAGTGTGTCTAACTGATAGTTGTTAAGATACATTAGTGAGTCTGGACTTCGACCGTGTCTGCATGTCAAAAGTTTTGCTTATCATTTTTAGTCGGAAATCATCTACTTACCATCCTTAGGAAATTACCTGCTTATCATTCTTAAGTCTAGACGCGTTTTCCTACATTTATTGCATAATAGTGTATAGACGAATTCTTATCTTAGAATATCTGTTACTGTGAACTTTGACTGACATCTTTCAAAGATTCCTCCGTAATTTATGGGATTTTGGTATTATATATTCATATGTAAATTATGTATTGAAGAATACCAAATCTAAATTCTACAATCTATTTCATACCAAAAAAAAATTCTTTCCCTGATCATACAAGATGGATCCCTCAACCAGTTCGAGTTCCTCGAATTCCGACAGCTATGCCGATATGGATTTCCACATGAGCTCCGAAAGCAGTGTGACCGGAATGGATCAACCAATTAGCCATCATCTATTCTGGATGAATTGGGGATGGGTTCGTAATCTACTTAACCATTGGAGACAAGAAGAAGGCGATCCCTTTCATCCACCACATTGCCCTCTTGGCAATGAACCTGAAGCACTTACCGGCGAACCTGTCCGAAACACCATTTTCTCTCTCATTTCCAGAGTATCTCGTCATAATTGTATACTACACCAAATTCTAGATCTTATTTATCCGCTCGTCCGAACCGACAATCACCTCAGTGTAATAGAAGAAGTCAACGAGCTTCGCGCTCGGGTAGTGGCTTTGGAGAATATGGTGCAAAGGTTACAAACACCAGCAGCAGCACCAGCAGCATAACCAGTACCACCATCAACAACATCAACAGTACCATTACCACCACCAACAACAACCGCATCGCAAACCTTAACTTCACAATCTGTCCCACGAGCATCGACGTCATACGCCATGTAGATACCAAGGAATACCACAACGATGATGTATTGATTCATAACTTCATTGGGGAAACATTATACGGCGATTATGTAATTTCTAAAGTTTAGAAATTATCTATCCTAGCCTTAACCATAAATCAAATGAGTTTAATTTAATATTAACTCATTAAATCAATATTACATCTGAAGAAATATACACATATATATTTCCATAAAGACTGTAATAAAATTCTTTTGTACAAAATATTAATTGTGAAATTTTTTTTAACGGGTAGGTAATACCCGAGAGATATATAAATTCACAATTAATATGTTACATTCTTCGAATCTGATTCAGCAAATCATCCATTATACTCCCTACTTTCACAACAATATACATTCTTTTATAGAAATCAAAACAACCATACTCATTCAAAATCTAATTACATATTCTGATTTTGAAATCTCAGAATTCGATTCAAGATATAACCGAAATCATCACTCTTAGATTCCTACATCTTTCAAAACTATACTTTTACTTCAAAACTGTCCTAGAACCTCATTTCTATTCATGGAACTCACAAAAAATATTTGTATCATTCAAAATCTTAGAACATCATATGTATATTAACAATTACAATATGTGTTCAAACACTTCAAAATTCCTAAAGACATGCGAGATGATGATCCAACCACATATTACCCACTGTCATGCATTTGAAAAGCTCTCGAAACCAAAGTTATAGTTTAACACGTATTCGTGTCAGATCCTTTGATATTTATTACCAAATATAATTTTTCAATCTCTTTCCAAAATAAACAGTTTTGTCACAGCTCCAGCAAATCACCTTCATTTATTTATACGAATAAACCTTATTATAACAATTACCCCTTCATCATTGTTACCGGGGAACCTTTCATATCTCGCCACATTAGCAGTAAACTTATCAACAACTTCATTAACCTTCGACTTAAGCCTCTCCGAAAAGCCACTATACTTATTCATTAAAACCCCATCATGTACTCACCTACATCCTGTAACAATAATTGTCACACCAACTACTGGGAATTAGCAATCAGTATTTTGAATTTCGCGACAATCTTACGTCAAAAGTTATACATATAACGTCTATCTCCTAGACTTACATACTTCGAATGTGAATTTTCTGAAAAACATCTCAAACTATGAACTAGTTCTCCGAAATTGGAAAAATGTTGATGAAGCAGCAAAAACTGTAAACGACTTTAACAGTCAAAAGTTTGATGATAAAGAATAGTATGGTGGTAAAGCTGAGAAAAAGAGAAGGTTTGAAACTGGAAAACGGATTGAGCAGACCATGAAGGAGGCTGTGGACAAATCACAAAGACTAAATCTACCTTCAAAGGATCCAAATGATTCAGTGTCTACTGAAATCGTTAGCAAACAACTTACTTCTTATTCTAAACCTTCACAGACAAATCTTCTTCATCATCCATATTATCGTATCTTTTATTATAATATCTTCGATATTCCTGAAGATATTTTCACAACTATTCTTATCCGAAATCTTTTATCTCTTCGCAATATCTGCGTTACAACATAAAAAGAAACTTTGTTAGTTTCTAAATTCTAAAAAAAAATTTGAATTTAAAATAGGAATGTTTTTGAAGTAGTGTTGGGAATTGAAGCATGAGTTAGTATAATATAATGACACTTGATCAACGTGATTATATTACAGTAAGTCATGCTAAGTTTCTAATGGAACGTGATGATTCACAGAACATACCGTCATCATGTACTGTTTACACGACTCTTACATTATACCCAATTTCCAAACATATTAAGAACATATCATCTTGATAGCTCTATATTTTCGGATATTCTGGTAATTTACCAAATCAAGATCGTGCCATTAAGATTTTCTTCTTGGAACATTAACTATGTTCATCCAAAAATTCATATCTATGAATTCTGGACCATTATCCGCTTGACTTAAGGTCGGGAAGAGAAAACGAAAGCATGATGCTCTGAAATATAATGGAGAATATAAAGCTCGATAATAATCCCGAAATTACAAACCGTGTATATCAATGCGTATAGCAATATAAAGATACGGGAGAATAACAAACACAATAACCCCAAGGTAATGGTAGAAGAAAATAACTTCCTCCGGTGGTAGATGAAAAAGAAGAATGACAGATATGAAAGTTAAGAGTATATCAAGAATCAATACTGGATGAAGCATATTAACGAATGCTTTAAAGTATGAATTGGGGAGAAAGACTAGAAGGTGTGAGCTGTGGAAATAAAGAAACGAAGGGGGTGGAATTATAGTAAAATATCAGACAGAGAAATCGAGACAGATTATCGCATTTAATCAAAGAAGATCCTGATTTCCTTAATCGCCGAAGAACCAAATCTTATTGCAAAGATTTTCTTTAAATCCCATGAATTCCGAAAATCAATCATAACTACGTCATCGGTTAAAACGAATATACGTTTACTCATTTCACTCTCTTGCGATAGCTTCACTTATACTCTTCGCGTAATCAAATTGTTTTATCTATATTACTCAATGATGATAAAACTCTATTTATCAACTCATATTCGTCATGAAAACATTTTTATAGTTAGCCATGACGACCTCGATCAAATTTCGGGATGAAATTTCTTTAACGGGTAGGTACTGTGACGACCCGGAAATTTCCGACCAAATTTAAACTTAACCTTTATATGTTTCTGACACGATAAGCAGAATTTGTAATGTTGAATCTCAAAAAGTTTGGAACTACATTCATGTAATCAATTACCCTTTGACCGTGTTCGACGATTCACGAACAATTATGTGTATATAGATATGTATATATAATATATAATATTAACTGAAAACATTAACAAAGTATTAGATATATGATACTTTACATGAACATATTTGTTTCGATATATTTATCGACAGAATTAAGAGATAATATCAAATAATTGAATTATCAGATACATTATGATATGATTACGGGCCTATGTTATGAGGTCCACTGTGATTTAAGAAATCTATTCTTTTTGACAACTCAATACTTAACCAGTATGATAAAGATAACGATATTTATATTTTATTTTATTAAATATATAAAATGATTTAAATTAATATTATATATATTTTTTTATACGCGTATTATACGTACATAGTTTTATACTTTTACTATACTTTAACTTTACCTTTATTTTACTTTTACTTTACTTTAACTTTAATAATTCATACTTTAATAATTTACTTTAATAATTCATACTTTAATAATTCACTTTAATAATTCATACTTTAATAATTCACTTTAATAATTCATACTTTAATAATTCACTTTAATAATTCATACTTTAATAATTCACTTTAATAATTCATACTTTAATAATTCACTTTAATAATTCATACTTTAATAATTCATACTTTAATAATTTACTTTAATAATTCATACTTTAATAATTCACTTTAATAATTCATACTTTAATAATTCACTTTAATAATTCATACTTTAATAATTCACTTTAATAATTCAAAAATCTATTATAAATAGAATTCAATAGGTTTCATTATTTCATAGAAACTTGAAAATATATTTCTCTAAACTCTCTCAATCGAATTACATATATATATATTTACTTAGTATTATTTCAAGATATTATTAGTATACATAAAATACTACGACGGAGTTATATTCAGGCGATTTCAAAATAAGTTTTCAAATAGGATAGAGCTAAGGAAATTATGGGTTATAGCTATGAAGGTTATGGGTATTGATCGAGGGTATTGCTCGTGAGGTCAACCTAACGTTTATCATTTTCGTTGCGTCTACGTACTTTCCTGCAATATTGAATCACAATATTGATACGTGAGCATTCATATCTTATCTTTTATATATTAATAGTGTATCCCTAACTAGTACTCGAGTATATATGATTATGCATGTTTGTATGCTTAGTTTCGTCGTTAAATAGTTTATGATAAATCACGAATTTGATACATATGCTACTGAGATAAGTTATATGATATGCATGTCGTTGAAAAGCTGAAGAAAAAAATTAATAACTTTTCATTTAGAAATCGTGTGGTTTCGATGAACGGATTAAAAGATATGGTCAACTGAATTATCATTAATTTTAATATTATTATTAAAACGATTATTATAACTGTTATCAGTTGATGTTATTGCTAAAATTATCTTTATTACTAAAAATTAATATTTTTATTGAAACTATCATTTTATTATTTTTATCATTATCATTATTATCAATATTATTTTATCAAATAAATATGCGTGCAAAGATATTTTTACCACACGTAATGTAATTACATTAATAATACATACCACTATATTTTTATGATATTAAGTGAATTTTATAAATTTTATTACTTGAGATATATAAAAGTATATTTTTATCATATATGAATTTTAATATAAATTTTTATTTATTAATAAATGACTTGTATTATTTAGTATAATAAGATCTGATAAATATATTTAAATATATAAAACTACTATATATAAGTTATATAATAAACATGTATAGATTTTGGAAATCATTTTGGGTCAAGTTGACTTTTGTTGACTTTTGCATGTCGGTCTCGAGCATTAGGATTGTGATACACTACGACTTGACCTAAATTGTTACACAGATATTGACCAACATATAAATATATATACTTAATATAGGTTCGTGAATCCGAGACAAACCCTGCACTTGTTCAGTGCCGTCATATACATAATTGCTACGAAATACAGTATTGTGAGTTTCATTTGCTCCCTTTTTATATATATTTTTGGGCTGAGAATACATGCGCTGATTTATAAATGTTTTACGAAATAGGCACAAGTACTAAAACTAATTCTATGTGGGTTTAAACCAGAAATATACCCTTAGCTTGGTAACATTAAACTACTTGTCTATGTACGGTAGGCGCGAATCCTAAAGATAGATCTATTGGGTCTGACAAACCCCATCCTGACTATGGGATGCTTTAGTACTTCGAGGTTATTTTAAACACACCTGATCAGGTGTACTTCAGAGGGTAAAACATGAACATTAAGGCTTGTTACCGGGTGCCTACAACTTATAGAATACTTTTATACACTTGCGAGTGTACGGATATTTATAGAAACTGAAATCTTGTGGTCTATTACTATTACGGAAATGATGGATTATGATAAACTAATGAACTCACCAACCTTTTGGTTGACACTTTAAAGCATGTTTATTCTCAGGTATTAAAGAAATCTTCCGCTGTGCATTAGCTCATTTTAAGGATATTACTTAGAGTCATTCAAGAAATACTTTGAAAGACGTTGCATTCGAGTCGTTGAGTTCATCAAGATTAATATTAAGTCAATAATAGTTGGATGTAATATGAAATGGTATGCATGCCGTCAATTTTTGATGTAAAGAAAGTTTGTCTTTTAAAAACGAATGCAATGTTTGTAAAACGTATCATATAGAGGTCAAATACCTCGCGATGTAATCAACTATTGTGAATCGTTTATAATGTATATGAACGGGTCCTTTCAATGCCCCTCTTGATAGCAACTCCAACAAACATTAGACTTAAAAGAACAAGCTGTTGATTCATGACCTAACACTCCACATTTCAAACACCTTCTGGTCATTGGAGAACACGGACCGACATGGGTCGACTTACAAACATTACACCATCCAGACTGAGGTGAACCCGATCCACTAATACCATACTTACTTTTCTGTATAAACCTGCCTGACTTTTTACCACGAAAACCGGATTGCTTACTCGACTGCTGAGTCGACTGCCCACCCGATTGATTTTCTGATTTCCCCCCAAAAGATCCACCTCTCGAACTTTCTCTTTTTGCTGCCATTACATCACCCTCAGTAACCTTAACCATCTCATGAGCCTGCGCCAAGGTTGTTGCAAATATCGCAAATGTTCTATACTCTGGCTTAATCACCCGTCATGAAATGCTGAATTTTATCTTTCTCAGTCGGAACCCACTGTTGGACGAACCTCAACTTAGATGTAAAGTCTCTGAAAACCTCATCAATCGTCATACTTTCCGTCATCCTCATATTCAGAAACTCGGTTTTCAACCTTTCCATTTCATATTCAGAACAGTACCGCTCACAAACTTTAATAGCAAATTGTTCCCAGGTTATTTGGCTAATCTGTTCCTTGGGCAAATATGCTGTAATCGAGTCCCACCATTCCATTGCCTCACCTTTAAAAAGTCTACTAGCAAACAACACTCTAGACTCAGGCTCACAAAAACACGCTTCTAATGCTCTCTCCACTTCTCTCAGCCAATTAAGGGTCATTTTAGGGTTTGTGTGACCATGATATTCTGGAGGTTTGCAATCAAGAAATTGTTTATAGGTACACTTGTTTTTCATCTCGAGAACTTGAAATGGTTACATCAATTGGTTTGGAAAAGCCTGGTTAAACGGAAATGGCATTTGGAGGTTTTGATAGGTGGTTTGAGGAAACTGTGACTAAGAACTGCCACCGGCTTGGGTATAAAGGTTTGAAGGAAAAGTTGTGTTTAACGCAGTGGTATTGGGGTTCCATTGCGCCCGTTCTTGTTCTAATTTCTTAATTTTCTCCTGAGCTTCTAGTAATCGACTCTGAAGGTTTATAACTTCTTAAGAGGTTTCCTCTTCCGATGAAACATGTCCATCTTCCTCGGGAGCTCTGAAAATACCAGTTCCAGGGACAGTGGGGCCAGTAGCGTTTGCTTCATTATCTGTCATTACTGCACTACCACAACACTCACACCAAAGCTTAGTATAAACTCTATTAGTACTATCAACTAACACATAACCTATCCTAGTACTCACTTAACCCATCCCCGGCATGTTATGTTTGACATGACTCTACTAAGTTTGGGAACATGGCATTCAGATCACAATGCACATGCTGCCAAACCAAGCTCTGATACCAACTTGTGACACCGCTATTTTTTTTAAATACGTGGCGGAAGCATTTATTTATTTATTACCATATACACTTTATCAGTGTCACATGACAACATCACAAAATACATGTTTTGAATGGAAGAGACGTAATTACATTCAGTTTACAAAAGAATACAGTTCATATGATAAAAGACTCCATCAGAGTTAAACACTGTCAAACATAACATTAGCATGCCCGTCTTCTCCCAAAAGCAATATCTACAAAGCTACAACCTGCAGGGAGGAGATGGAGGAGAATTAGCATGAAGCTAAGTGAGTACGACTAACTACAGGCCATAGCATATAGAAGTGTTATACTAATCATGTCACATAGTCTAACACACAAACATCACCCAAGTGCCGTCTACAAAGACTCTGGCGGCTCGGCCAAACCATTAACCACCAGCTGATCAGACTGGGGCTTACCAGAAGTTCCTCCACCACCGTGTTGTATATACATAATCCACACGTGACGGATTCGTCATTCACATATATATACACCACGATTGTCTAGGCTACCACAGAGGAACCCAACCCGCAGGTTGATCTCTCCTACCGAGGCTACCACACAATAGGGACGCACTGGGCAGACAAGCATCAACTAACATGCAATCATCACCACAGACTAACTAATAGTATCAGTAAGTATATCTAACAAGCATGGCAATCATAATATAACATGCTACTATATACTCCAGTTAGTCCCACTCACCGATTACCAGTAACTGAGAAGGTGTTCAGCTATCTAATCACTGAACCTTCTCTTTCTCCTTTTCTCCTGAGAAAGACATATACACAAGTTAGTTATAATCTCTCGATAACAACCCGACAACAAAACAATAACACTAAATACCAACACTTAAGCATTTAACAACTGGTCTGTCAACCTTACAAGTAACACTCTCAATTGTATGTTTGAGAACACTTAGCCGTACGGGTGACAGCTTACTCGTACATTTGGTCTATGACCAAACATCCTACATTGACTAATCTGATCCGTACGGTTCATCACACGAGTAACCAGTGACTCGTATGAGTCACGTCTCAACCGTACGTACCATCATAATCAAATCATAAGTTTCCATCACCACTCACTCGCACGGTCCACCACACGGTTGACTACCTCAATCGTACGAGTGAAGGCTCACTCGTGCGAGTGATGAAGAACAGTAGCATCAACTATTTATACGAGTTTCAACCCAAAAGCACAACATCAAACATCAATTCATACACTAAATTAATACCTACAATCATGTAATCACTATATGATAAGTCTACATCATAAGTTCAACCCATAACGACACTCAAAAGCGTGCACAACAAGGCATACACTTAAAAATCCCTAATTCTGACCAAAATAAATTCGATCTAGCTTCTTAAAACCTTATCATTGTAAATTAAACTTCAAGACTAGTCCAACAATAGTTTATTCATCGAAAACGGAGTTACGGTTTGAAAGTTACAGCCTTTTCAAGTTTACCAAAATCTGACCAGTGCTCACTCGCGCGGACAAGACCTCACTCGTGCGAGCGAGTCCTCAACCGCGTGGTTGAGCCTCAAACGCGTGGTCACTCGTACGAGTGACCTGTCAGAAGTGTGGGAGCTGAAGAACAAGTCCAACACGTTGATTTTTGCAATTTTGACCCAAAAACTCGATTTTTGCGAGATTTAACACCAAAACCACTTCCAAAACATCATATAAACTATATAAAACATATTTCTAACATTAATTAAGCACAACAAACACTTAAGATCAAAAATCAAGCATCAAAACCTGACTTTTACTCAAGAACACAAAAACTCAATTTTGAGCAAGAATCACTACATGAATCTATGAGAAACTTACCTTAAAATGATCATAAAATCACAGAGAACAAGAAGATGTAAATGATATGAGCTCTAAAACAAGGATCAAAGATTAGGGTTTGGTAGTTGGAAGGGATGAGAGTACGGAGTGTTTGAGAAAAATCTAGAAATGGGAAGAAAGAACACACCACTAGCCACTTAATTAAGTTAATTCCTACACTGTGCAACACACGGGTATTTATCAGTTATCTGATATCTTTCGTACATCATTTGACAACCCAAACGAAGTCCAAATTAAATAAACAAACCTGTTCTGTGACCCTTGTCACAAACTGGTCATAACAACATTATTATTTAATAATAAATATTAACTTAGAATTAAAACATATATTTAATCAACACGAACTTAAGGGTAAATTAGTAATCTTACAGCTAGGCCCGATTGAGGATGTTACACCCATTGATATTATGAAGCTTCATGCTTTTGTTTTATCTTCCCGACTTTAAATCAAGCGAGTAATGGTCCAGAATACGTAGATATTAATTTCGGAATGAACATAATTAATGTTCTAAGAAGGAAATTGTAATGACACGATCTTGACTTGTCAAATTACCAGAATATCTGGAAAAATAGAACTATCAAGAAGATATGTTCTTAATGTGTTTGGAGATGAGGTAGAATGTAAGAGTCGTGTAACATAGCACATGATGACGTTATGATCTGTGAATCATCACGTTCCATTTAGAAACTCAGCATGACTTACTGTAATATAATCAAGTTGATTAAGTGTCATTATATTATACTAACTCATGCTTCAGTTCCCAACACTACTTCAAAAACATTCATAATTTAAACTCGAAGGTTTACAGAATGTAGAAGCTAATATAGTTTCTTTTATGATGTAACACAGATAGCGCGAAGAGATAAATGATTTCAGATAAGAATAGTTATGAAAATATCTTCAGAAATACCGAGGATATATATAATGAAAGATATGATGATATCTTAGAATTTCTAATATCAAAGGACAATAAAGAAGATTTGTCTATAAAGATTTAGAGTCAGAAGTAAGGTATTTGTTAACGACTTCAGCAGATACTGAATCATTTGGATCCTTTGAAGGTAGATTTAGTCTTTGTGATTTGTCCACAACCTCCTTCATGGTTTGCTCAATCCGTTTTCCAGTTCCAAACCTTCTCTTTTTCTGAGCTTTGCCAACACACTATTCTTTATCATCAAACTTTTGGCTGTTAAGGTCGTTTACAGTTTTTGTTGCTTCATCAGCATTCAAAGTTAACATAACCGAATCGTCAGTTATCAATCTGAGGTGTTTTTAAAAGTTTGAAGGGTTTGCATGAAGATTGTAATTGTCAAGATACATATGATGTTCTAGGATTTTGAATGATACAAATATTTTCCTGGATTTTATGAATAGAAGTGATGTTCTAGCACAGTTTTGAAGTCAAAGTATAGCTTTGAAAGATGTAGGAATCTAAGAGTGATATCTTCTTGTTAAATCTTAACTTGGATTCTGATTTATCAAAATCAGAATATGTAATCAAATTTGGGTGAGAATGGTTGTTTTGATTTCTATGAAAGAATGTATATCGTTGTGAAAGTAGTGAGTATATAGTTAATGATTCTTGAATCAAAATTGAAGAATGTACAGTGTAACATATTAATTGTGAACTTGTATATTTCCCGGGTATTACCTACCCGTTAAAAATTTCACAAGTAATATTTTGTACAGAAGAATTTTACTACAGTCTTTATGAAAATATATATGTATATTTTCTTCGGATGTAATACGGATTTAATGAGTTAATATCATATTAAGCTCTTTTTTTTACTGGATTAGAAATGAATAATCTTTAAAACATTAAAGATTTCATAATCTTCGCGGAGTATTTCACTAATGTAATCAATACTTCATTATTCATTTTTATTGATATTTCTTCAGTGAATCATGTTGGTGTTCATGGAACTCTTGCTACCTTCGCAAGGTATGAATGATGTTTTCTAGAAAGTTTCGAGTACATCGAAAAAGAAAGTGTAAAATCAAACGTGTAATTGAATAATACACTTAGTTTATTATGAAAAGGAATTCATTGAATTTGAAACAGAGACTGTAGTTAACGATGGTTATGTCGTTAATGAAGGATGTACATCATTGCATATTAGTAATATGAACTAACCGAGTAGTACCTACCAGTTAAGATTCACGCATAATAGCTTAGTACGAAAAGATTTATATTGATTTCAAAATTCATATATATTAAATATACATATAATTTCTTCAGGGGAAATGAGTTAATATTTCATCAATTATTGTTGCTGTTATTTCTTGGTAACTACAGTGCGTATGACGTTGATGCTCGTGGAACAGATTGTGAAGTTGAGGTTTGCGATGCGGTTGTTGTTGTTGGTGGTAATGTTACTGTTGGTGTTATTTTTGGTGGTACTGTTGATGCCGGTGATGCTGCTGGTGCTTGTAACCTTTGCACCATATTCTCCAAATCCACTACCAGAGTGCGAAGCTCGTTGACTTCTTCTATTACACTAGGATGATTGTTGGTTAGGACGAGCGGATGAATAAGATTCAGAATTTGAGATAGTATATTATCGTGAAGAGATACTCTGGAAATGAGAGAGAAAAATGGTGTCTCGAACAGGTTCGCTGGTAAGTGCTTCAGGTTCTTCGCCAAGAGGGAAATGTGGTGGATAGAAGGGATCACCTTCTTCTTGTCTCCAATGACTAAGCAGGCTACGAACCTATCCCCCATTCATCTAGAATAGGTGATGGCTGATTGGTTGATCTATTCTGGTTACACTGTGTTCAGAGTTCAGGTGAATATCCATATCGAAATAGCTGTCGGAGTTTAAGGAATTTGAACTAGATACGGGATCCATCTTGTATAATTAGGGAGATGATTTTTGATATGAAATAGATTATAGAATTTAGATTGGTACTCTTCAATACATAATTTACATATGTATATATAATACCAAAATTCAATAAATCACGGAGGAATTTTTGGAAGATGTTAGGAAAAATTTACAGTAACAGATACGCTAAGATATGAATTTTGTCTATACACTATTCATGCAATAACTGCAGGCAAACGTGTCTAGACTTAAGAATAATAAGCAGGTAATTTCTGACAAGAAATGATAAGCAAAACTTTGGACATGCAGACACGGTCGAAGTCCAGACTTACTAATGCATCCTAACAACTATCAGTTAAACACACTCATGCAAGACCTGGTTCGCTAGGACCAACGCTCTGATACCAACTGTGACGATCCGTCCAAATCCATATAAACGAATACGTCATTCATCGATTTCATTGCGAGGTATTTAACCTCTATATGATACGTTTTGTAAACATTGCATTCTTTTAAAAAGGCACACCATAAATGAATATTTAAATCCAAGGTTTTCGACATCGGATGATTTCTACATATAGACAATCACCGTAAATAATAGTTTACAAAAATACTTCCGTTGACAATGCAGTCAAAATAGATACATGGTGATGATTTTGTGAATGCAACGTTTTCTCGAATAAAGCATGTATGACTCCATGCACATAGCTTGTATAACATATAAGCAAACAGCAAAAGAATTCTGGGAACCTGAGAATAAACATGCTAACAAGTGTCAACACAAAGGTTGGTGAGTTCATAGTTTTAATGTTTCGCATAATCTGTATATAAAGGTGGATCACAAGATATCAGTTGTTTCATCTGAAATGTTTATCAAAATATTCTACAAGATTGAGCACCCTGGTAACTAAACTTTAACGTATATATAATAAGTACCCCTGTTTTAACATACATACAACCAACATATACAATACACGCCAACCAACGTGTACTAAAATCAAATAGCATACGTCTGTTTTATAGTTCAGGCTAGGGTTTCTATACCTGGAACAGATGGGGATGTCAAGCCCTATGGATCCATATACAACTATTTGCGCCCACCAGTTCTTATAACCGGCAGTTACTAGTTACCAAAGCTAAATGATTTTTGGTTCAAACTCAGTGTAGAATTTAATATGTACTTGTATCCATTGCGTTTAAAATAAAGTGCATGTATTCTCAGCCCAAAAATATATATTGCAAAAGCAATTAAAAAGGGAGCAAATGAAACTCACCTTAGCAGCACATTAAATCGTTCATTGAAATGTGATCGAAACTCGGAATGCAAAATAACCGTAGATCTCAACCTAGAGAACATATGTTGGTCAATAAATGTCTATCAAACTAGGTCAGGTCATAGTGTATCACAATCCTAATGCTCAAGATCGACATACAAAAGTCATTTCAAAAAGTCAATCTGACTCAATACTATGGTTGAATGATTATGGCAATCGAAACATTTTAACATTTCATATAGTTTTCCAATACTTTTAAAATGAGATTATAGTGTTTATAAAGGTTTAAAACATGATAAGACAGTCAACTTTGACAATTGATCAACAAAACAAAACGTACCTTATATAGAAATTCATTTACTCGATTAGTAATATTTGAAAATCCAAATTATCAATCTTATAAACAAGTTGTTTAAATATCAATTGTAGATTCAAAAGCAATTTCAATTAATGTTAATCATAATTCAGTTGACCATATCTTTTAATCCGTTCATCGAAATCAAGCGATTTCTAAATGAAAAGTTAATAATTTTTCGTCAGCTTTCCAAAAACATGCATATCATATACTTTATATTAGTAGCATATGTATCAAATTCGTGATTCATCATAAACTATCTAACGACAAAATTAAAGCATACAAGCATGCATAAACATATATACTCGAGCACTAGTCAGGGATACACTATTAATATATAAAAGTTGAGATATGAATGCTCACGTATCAATATTGTGATTCAATATTGTAGGAAAGTACGTAGATGCAACGGAGATGATAAACACTAGGTTTGACTCACGAGCAATACCCCCGAATCATACCCATAACTTCCATAGCTATAACCCATAATTTCCTTAGCTCTATCCCGCTCGAAAAGCTTGTTTTGAAATCGTTTGAGCATAACCTCGTCGTAATATTTTATGTATAATAATACTAATAATAATACTCCTAACAATAAGATTAATAATAATATAAATCTTATTTATAATAATAATAATATAAATAATAATAATAATATAAATAATAATAATATATGTATATCGCGAGAGAGATAGATGAATCAAAGAATCAGGAAATGAATTCGTTTTATAGACTGAAGCTGGAACTGACACTCATGCGATCGCATGAGTGTCAAATAGAATTTACATGCATTCGCATGATGATAAAAGTCATCTCATAATGCTTCATTTTCCTTTGTCGACATATTATCTAATATTATATATATTATTTAATAAATAATATATTTAATCTTTAGAATTAATTAAATATTATATTATATTTTCGTGCATAGTTGATTTGTAAACTTTACACCGATGTGTTGTACGTTGACCCTCGACTTAAGTAACGGTTCTGGTTTTTCGAACGCATTTTCGTACGCTTAGAAAACTGGTACTTTACGTTTCGTGTAATGTACCTTTATCAATAACAAGACTCAAATCAATGAAAAATTATCCCACTCAAAGTGTAACTTATTCATTTGAGTGTTTCAGTCATTTGCTTCTATAAATCGACGTCTCATTATTAACCAATATATATTATAATAATACTATTTTAGATCCAAAACGTTTTACGACCAAGTTTGTATTTTATCACTTTGTAAAATAATGATATTAACATTTAAAAATATAAACTTATATATTTTAGAAATATTTATTTGCTAATATAATATTTAGTTTTTAAAAAACTAATTATATTTCAAAGTTTAATATATTTAAAATCGTTTAAATGTTAGATATTATTATATCACCTTACGTTTTACGCTCTAGTACATAATTTGATATAATTCTTTTATGCGCCAACGTTTAATTTAACTTCTCAAACGTTCTAATTAACATATCTATAAATCATTCGAATCAATAAACAAGTGTTACTATCGATTACTTAACTTATCGATATTCATTTTCTAAGTTATCTATATTCCCTAATTTTAAATAATATGAAAGTTAAATAGTTTATCTTATCAAAAGTCACGAGGAAATTATTGTAAGGCATGTACTGGAAATCAACAGGAATTTCCACCAATCTGTCTAGCTCTCGCTACTTGACACTTTGTCCTTACTCGAAGATCACTTTACCATTTATTCTGAATACCGTTAAAAAGAAAAGGTCTCCTAAATCAAAGTGGACCTCTCAACAGAGACTCGTAATCATATCACAATGTATATGATAATTCAATCATTTGATATTATCTTTTAATTTCGTTGATAAGCATATATGGAAACTAATGCGTTTATGTAAAGTATTATTCATCAAATACTTTGTTAACGTTTTCAAGTTATATAATAATTTCATAACTTATTTTCATATCAACCAAAACGTTAAATGTTTTATTAATATTTCTCAATTTAATAATCACACATGTATATATATTCATACATATCTATTTACACATAATTGTTCGTGAATCATCGAGAGCAGTAGAAGGTTAAATGAATACATGAACACAGTTCCAAATTTTTGAGATTTCAACATTACAAACTTTGCTTATCGTGTCGGAAACATATAAAGATTAAATTTTAAATTTGATTGGAAATTTCCTGGTTTTCACATAATGTAACATGACATAATTTACAATTCTTCCACTAGAATGTGTAATGTTTGTTTAAGAATGAACAATATTTGTTAAATTTACTATCAAACATATATTATGACATATTACATGTGATATTTATGTTGAGATATACATGTTTTATTGTGAATACTCATGGTGAATGCATTATATGGTTGCAAGTAAAATGTATGTATAACGGTATATATATTTGTAATAGTTATTGTATATGAGTCCCTAATCTCATCACTCATAACTACCTAACTTATTCTTTTTAAAAAGTAAGGAGAAACTGCAATTTTAGAGCTAATGTTAATGTTATGCGATTCATATTGATAATAGGTTATAAAATTGCAATTTAAAATTGCTACTGTAAAATATCTACTGTATAGGTCATTGGCTAAAATAATATTTTAAAATTGCTACTGTATAGGTCATTGCTACTTTAAAATTGATACTGCATGTGCCATTAATTGCTAAACAACCTTATATTTTGCGAGTATTATTCAATTTTATGTTTGTTTATTGGGCGCGACCCGATCCGACCCGATTTGACCCGACACATTCAATATTTTGTGCAAGAAAGTTATCAAATAAATTTTGAGACCCCATTGAGTTTTGATCCTAGAATCGCCACTGATCCAAACCCTAATCTGTGAGCCTATAAATACATAGATCTCAAACCTTAAAAACACATTCGTTACTAATACATAACACATCATACATATTATCGTACGAACAAGCTTCATACGATCATCCACGTAAAGACTTTCAGGTATGTTACAAACTATGAAACCTTCATGTCTTTGTACCACTCAACCTCGTATGCTAGGTTATTGGTGGACTCTCAAATCGGCCACCCTATCAGAATCGAAACGATACCGACGTGGGTTATCCACGACTAAGGTCGGAGGTTCGAATATTGATAATACTTAAACCCTTTCATGCACTCAAGCGTAGGTTTACCTTGACCATCGTGAAAATATGCTTGATCACTTATTATATTATATTATATTTTATTCTAAAAGACAAGCTTATGGATACTCTTTTAACAAATTATAATGCATACCTTACAAATAAAGTTTTTGTAATAGTGTTTAGTGTTTATGTATAAATTATAACAAGAAATATTGAACAATTAATTAGCTAGAAGTGTGTCATATACCCTTTGTAAGGTCACCCATTAGAATATGAATTGGACGGTCATCTTCATGAAGCGACCCCATCCTAATCCATCTGGACGAAGTCATTACATTTGGTTACATCGCGAGGTACTTGACCTCTATATAATACATTTTACAAACATTGCATTCGTTTTTAAAAGACAAACTTTCTTTACATCGAAAGTTGATGGCATGCATACCATTTCATAATATATTCAACTATAATTGACTTTATAATAATCTTGATGAACTCAACGATTCGAATGCAACGTCTTTCGAAATATGCCATGAATGACTCCAAGTAATATCCTTAAAATGAGTTAATGCACAGTGGAAGATTTCTTTAATACCTGAGAATAAACATGCTTTAAAGTGTCAACCAAAAGGTTGGTGAGTTCATTAATTTATCATAAACGATCATTTTCATCATTTTAATAGACCACAAGATTTGTATTTCCATTTCTCATAAATATACGTCCCATGTATAGAGACAAAAATCATTCATATGGATTGAACACCTGGTAACTGACATTAACTAGATGCATATAAGAATATCCCCTATCATTCCAGGACATCCATCGGACATGATATAAAACAACATCAAAGTACTAAAGCATCCGCTCCAACGGATGGGGTTCGTTAGGCCCAATAGATCTATCTTTAGGATTCGCGTCAATTAGTAGATCGGTTTACTAATTCTTAGGTTACCAAGCAAAAGGGGCATATTCAGCTTCGATCATTCAACCATATAATGTAGTTTCGATTACTTGTGTCTATTTCGTAAAATATTTATAAAAGCACATGTATTCTCAGTCCCAAAAATATATATTGCAAAAGCATTTAAAAAGGGAGTAAATGAAACTCACTATACGATATTTTGTAGTAAAAATATTCATACGACGATACTGAACAATGCAGGGTTGGCCTCGGATTCACGAACCTCTATCATTTATATATATATTAACACATATAATTGTATTCGAACAAGTTTATATATATATGAATTTATTAGTTATGTCATTTTTATATTAATAACCTATATGTTTCATATATTTATTTTACATAAATAAAAAATATTAATTTTGTTATGTTATATGTATTTAATACATTTTTGTATATATATATATATATATATATATATATATATATATATATATACATATAGATATATTATATTAATACTAAAATAATATTAGAAATGATAAAAATAATAGTAAGGATAATAGAGTTAAAAATGATACTTTTAATATTAATGATTAAATGATAACTTTAATAAAAATAATACTTTTAATACAAATGTTAATTTTAATAATAATGTATACTACTAATAATAATACTAATACTTATGATAATAATAATAATAATAATAATAATAATAATAATAATAATAATAATAATAATAATGATAATAATAATAATAATAATAATAATAATAATAATAATAATAATAATAATAACAATGATCTTGATAATCCTATTAATACTAATGTTAATAATAATAATAATAATCATAATTTTAATATTTAGTGTTAGTTTAATAATAGTAATAATAATAAGATAATAATAAAAAGATAATAATATTAATAAATAAATGAATAGATAAGTAACTACCTCAAACGAGTAATTCTTAAAAAAAATGCTCAAGTCCGGGTTTGAACCCGCGACGTTCTGCTAACCCGATAATATCCTTAACCATCCCTCTGTTCATGTACTTCTGAAATTATTATTACAGTAAATATATTTAACTCGGATTTTCTTGCCTTCTTTTTAATCCTCGAGACTTTTCATTACCATTATCCTTGATCCATTTTCATTCTAACTTAATCATGTATCATACTCATAATCAATTTTAATCTTATTACCTAATCATCTTAATCGATCATCATTCGTCCTCTATCCTAATCGTTTCATTATCATCATCGTATGTCATCTATATCGTAATCATCATCATATTTAAAATATCTTTCTCGATACCATAATCTTTACCCGATATCATCATAATCAAGCATCATCATCGTATGTCATCTATATCGTAATCATCATCATCATTCTTTAACATCTCATCATCATAATCAAATTCTAATCGTCATCTTTTAAATCCATAATCACCTTGAGCTTGTTCATTTTATCACGCATTATTATCATTAACATATTCATTCTTGCTACTAACCCTCATCTTCAACATAGAGTCTTCATAATCATGATCAACTCATAAAAAAAAATTGATAGTGAGTGGTATGGTATACAACAGCGACGGTGGCAATGGTATTATATGGGCTTCATACAACAAGTACATTTACTAGCAGCCCAACACGGCTCATAAGCCCAGCAAGGAAGTCTGAAATAAATAAAACGGCCCAAGTGCACAAGTAATAAGCACAACTTCAAGGTTTGATCAAAAGTGTTATTACTGATTTTGTACAGTTGGTTTGTACAAGGAATGGAAACAGGAAACAAGACCCGTCATTATCAATAACTTATTTAATTCGCGTATCACCATTGATAAAGGAAATAGAACAGAATTAAAAAAAAAAAGGAGTGTCTAGCAATATCATCAATTCGCTTTATGAAAACTGGTATTGGGTCTGGCCCAACAATAAACAAAATAATTGAATCCATTTGCTAAACCTCATGTTTGTTAATTAAGTACAAGTGGGGTTTGGTTTTCTTATAGAATTTTTCGGCCATATAGTAAAAAAAAGAAATCACTCATTTAGCTGTAAAGGTTCAAGTTGTATTAACAAATAAGAATATAGGTTTTTTCCCGAACCTTTCTGCAGAAGAAGACAGTCCGACATATTGAGGCAAAAACGAGTGAGTTTCTTGATAGGAACAGTTGTGATTAAAATAATTAAGCAAGAAGATTGATAGGGTTGTTTATGTGATGATGGAGGTTCAATGAAAAGAGAGAGATGAGAGAGATTGAGTGCGGTGGTAATAGTTGTACGTGTTAGAAGGACAGGAAACAGTCGAACAGTTTTAAAGGAAATAAAGGGTGGTTCATGATGGGTTGTTCGAGTAAACCAAAACGGATAGCAACTTGCTAAAACGGGTGGTGGTACTGTGGGTTATAAATGGGTGGTGTTGGAAGGTGTCTTGGAGAAGGTGACCTTGATTTATTAGGATGGTCGTGGGTTGATGCTCGATGTAACCATAAAACATAAAATAGGTAGATGAACAATGGTGGTTAGAAAAAGGTGGCGAGTTATGATGATGATCAAAGTGATTCGTGGTGGTTGCTGGGAGTGGTGGTGGCTCTCGATTGTTGTGAGTTGAAAGGTTGCAACCACAACAACATTTGATGGTTGGCGATGGTCTTCAATGGCACCACCAAATTGATCGAAGTGGTGTTGTATTTGAAATTTTAATTTGTGGTTAAATGGGTTATTTTATTTAGGAACTAGAAAACTGAAAGAGATAATACATAGGTGATAGAGGTAACTCTCTTTCAGTGCATGTATCAATCAATATGTACATCTATATAAAAGTAGTACCAATCTGTGACGATCGCTCCAAATCCATATGGATGAACACGTCATTCATCGATTTCATTGCGAGGTATTTGACCTCTATATGATACGTTTTGTAAACATTGCATTCTTTTGAAAATGTACACCATAAATGAATATTTAAATCAAAGGTTTTCGACATCTGATGATTTCTACATATAGACAATCACCGTAAATAATAGTTAATATAGTACTTCCATTGACAATGCAGTCAAAATAAGATACATGGTGATGATTTGGTGAATGCAACATTTCCTTGATAAATATGCCATGTAAGACTCCATGTACATAGCTTGTCTAACATATAAGTAAACAGCGAAAGACTTCTAGGAACTTGAGAATAAACATGCTAACAAGTGTCAACACAAAGGTTGGTGAGTTCATAGTTTTAGTGTTTCGCATAATCTGTATAGAAAGGTAGATCACAAGATTTCAGTTGTTTCATCTGAAACGTTTATCAAAAGATTCTACAAAATTGAGCACCATGGTAACTAAACTTTAACGCTATAATAAGTACCCCTATTTTAACATACATGCAACCAACATGTACAATACACGCAATCCAACGTGTACTAAACTCAAATAGAATACGTCTGTTTTATAGTTCAGGCTAGGGTTTTTATACCTGGAACAGACGGGGATGTCAAGCCCTATGGATCCATATACTACTACTCGCGCCCACCAGTTCTTATAACTGACAGTTACTAGTTACCAAAGCTAAGGGATTTTCGGTTCAAACTCAGTATAGAATTAAGTATGTACTTGTATCCATTGCGTTTTTAAAATAAAGTGCATGTATTCTCAGCCCAAAAATATAGATTGCAAAAGCAATTAAAAAGGGAGCAAATGAAACTCACCTTAGCCGCATATAAAGTCGTTCACCAAAATGTGACCGAAACTCGGATTACCAAATAACTGTAGATCTCAACCTAGAGAACATATGTTGGTCAATAATTGTTTATCAAGCTAGGTCAGGTCATAGTGTATCACAATCCTAATGCTCGAGATCGACATACAATAGTTATCAAAAGTTATTTCAAAATGTCAACTTTGACAATTGTTCAACAAAACGAGACGTGCCTTATATAAGGATTCATTTACTTGATTGGTAAAAAAAATTCATTTTATCAATCTCGTAAACAAGTTGTTTAAATCTTAATTGCAGATTCAAAAGCAATTTCAATTAACGTCAATCATAATTCATTTGATCATATCTCTTAATCCGTTCATCGAAACTATTCGATATCTAAATGAAAAGTCATTGATTTTTCGCCAGCTTTCCAAAAAATGCATATCATATACCTTTTACCAGTAATATATGTATTTAATTCGTGATTCATCATAAACTGTTTAACGACAAAATTTAGCATACAAGCATGTATAAATATATATACTCGAGCACTAGACATGGATACACAATTAATATATAAAAGATAACTTATGAGTGCTTACGTATCAATATCGAGATTCAATATTGTAGGAAAGTACGTAGACGCAACGGAGATGATAAACACTAGGTTTGATTCACAAATATACCCCCGAACATTACCCATAACCTCCTTGGCAATAACCCATAATTTCCTTAGCTCTATCCCGCTTAAAAACCATTTTGAAAGTGACACGCTCATGACCACGTCGTACTATTTTATGTATAATACTACTAAAAATATTAAGATTAATAATAATAATAATCTTAATAATATAATAATAATAATAATAATAATAATAATAATAATAATAATAATAATAAATAAATACTTACAGAGTAATAGGTGTAAAAAAAACATGCGCAAGAAACCTGGTATTTATAGCCATAATTCCTGATTCTGATGCCCATGCGAGTGCATGGGATTTTAGTGCAAATCTCATGCACTTGCATGAGCTCATGCACTCGCATGGGTTTTATGCCTATTTTTCATGCGATCGCATGGCCGTCAGATCCAGCTCACATATTTTTTTGTTTTCTTGTTTGTCGACATAATTAAATATAATATATATAATATATATAATTTAAATAATTAATTATATATTATATTAAATTCATGTGCATAGTTGACTTGTAATTTTCATTCCGATGACTCGTACGTTGTCACTCGACTTATGTCCCGGTTCCGGTTTCTCGAACGCATTTTCGTACGCTTAGAAAACTCGCAATTTACGTTTTGTGAATCGTACCTTTGTCAAAATATCGTCTTAAATTATCAATAAACTATATCATTCAAAGTGTATCTTAAACTTTCGAGTGTTTTGGTCATTTACTTCTATAAATCATTGTCTCGCTATTTGTTGATATATATATATAATAACAAATCGTTTTATGACCAAGTTAATATATATTTTCAACATTCATAAACACGTTTTAAATATACGTCGCAAGTTATTCATACAAAATATTCCAACTTATCATATATATTCAAATAAATATTTAAACCAATAAGTTTAATGTACGGTATTAAACAATTAATACATTGTTATGTTTTCAAGTTATAGTATATTTATATATATGTATCTATATACATATAATTGTTCGCGAATCGTCGAGAACACCCGAAAGGTATTTGAATAGTTCAAAAATTTTGAGATTTAATTTTACAGACTTTGCTTATCGTGTCGGAAATGTTAATCATACAAAGATTAAGTTTAAATTTGGTCAAAAATTTTCGGGTCATCACAGTACCTACCCGTTAAAGAAATTTCGTCCCGAAATTTGAGTGAGGTTGTCATGACTAACAATAAAAATGTTTTCATGACGAATATGAGTTGATAAATAGAATTTTATCACCATTGAATAATACGGATAAAATAATCTGATTACTCTAAGCGTATGAGAGAAGTTATCGTAATAGAGTAAAATGGAGAATAGAGATTCGTCTTATCTCTTAATGTAGTAACGATTGATTTCCAGAATTTAAGGAATAGAAAATCTTCATAATTTAAATAAGATTTGATTCTTCAGAATTTAAGGAAATTAGAATTTCCTTTGATTAAATGCGTAATCTGCCTCGATTGCTATGTCTGATATTTTGCTATAAATTGACCTCTTCCATTTCATTTATTTTCACCACTCCTATAATCTTCTTTCTTATTTCATACTTACAAAAGATTTGTAAAAATGCTTCATCCAGTTTTGATTCTTGATATTTTCTTGGCAATCATATCATTCATTCTTCTTTTTCATTTGCCACCAGAGGAGGTTATTTTCTTCTACTATTACCATGGGGTTATATTGTTTTTCATTCTCCCGTATCTTTATATTGCTATACGCATTGATATATACGGTTTGTAATTTCGGAGTTGTTTTCGGGCTTTATATTTTCCATTATATTTCGGAGCTTCATGCTTTCGTTTTCTCTTCCCGACCTTAAGTCAAGCGGATAATGGTCCAGAATTCGTAGCTATACATTTCGGAATGAACATAGTTAATGTTCTAAGAAAGAAATTGTAATGACACGATCTTGATTTGTCAAATTACCAGAATATCTGGAAAAGACCGAATCATCAAGAAAAGTATTTTCTTGATATATTTAGAGATTAAATAGAATGAAAGAGTTATGTAACATGGTTCATGATGAGGGTGTGATCTGTGAACCTTTATCACGTTCCATTAGAAACTCAACATGACTTACTGTAATATAATCACATTGATCAAGTGTCATTATATTATACTAACTCATGCTTCAATTCCCAACATTTCTTCAAAACATCTATTTTTCGAATTTTTCAAATTTTAGAAACTAAATAGTTTCTTTTATGATGTAACACAGATAGCGTGAAGAGGTGAATGATTTCAAATAAGAATGGTTATAAAAAATATCTTCAGAAATATCGAGGATATTTATAATGAAAGATACGATGATATCTTAGAATTTCTAATATCAGAGGATGATGCGGAAAATCTGTCTGTGAAGGTTTAGAATAAGAAGTAAGGTTCTTACTAATGGTTTCAGCAGTCACTGAGTCATTTGGATTCTTTGAAGGCAGGTTCAGTCTTTGTGATTTATCCACAGCCTCTTTCATACTTTACTCAATCCGTTTTTCAGTTCCAAACCTTCTCTTTTTCTCAGCTTTACCACCATACTATTCTTTATCATCAAACTTTTGACTGTTAAGGTCGTTTACAGTTTTTGCTGCTTCATCAGCATTTTTCCAATTTCAGAGAACTAGTTCATAGTTTGGGATGTTTTTCAGAAACTTCACATTCGAAGTATGTAAGTCTAGAAGTTGGATGTTATCTATATATAACTGTTGTCGTAGAAAATGCTGCGAGATTCAAAATACTGATTGCTAATTCCCGGTGGTTGGTATGGCAATTATTGTTACAAGATGTGGATGAGTACATGATAGGGTTTCAATGAGTATAAGAATTTTTCGAAAGGTCAAGGATTAATAAAGTTGTTGGTAAATTTACTGCTAATGTGGTGGAACATGAAAGGTTCCCCAGTAACAAGAACGTATATATCAAGTTTATAATAAGGTTAATCTGAAAAGTCGAAGTTGACTGGTTGAAAGTGTGGTAAAACTGGATACTTTGAAAAGGGATTGCAATATTATTTTCAGTAATAATAATGCTAAAGGATCTTTCACATTTTTGAAGTCAAAGTATAGCTTTAAAAGATATAGAGATCTAAGAATGATGTCACCCGTTAAATCTTTACTTGGATTCTGATCCGTCAATATCAGAATATGTAATTGAATTTGTATGGAAACGATTGTATATCGCTGTGAGCATAGTTAATAATTTTTGAATCAAAGTTGAAGAATGTACAGTATAACATATTAATTGTGAACTTATATATTTTCCGGGAATTACCTACCCGTTAAAGATTTCACAAGTAATATTTTGTACAAAAGAATTTTCATTACAGTCTTTATGAAAATATATGTATGTATATTTCTTCAGATGTAATACGGATTTAATGAGTTAATATCGTATTAAGCTCATTTGATTTTAGGCTTGACTTAGAAATGATTAATCTCTAAAACATTAAAGATTACATAATCTTTGCGGAGTTTTTCACTAATGAAATCAACACTTCATTATTTATTCTTATTGATATTCCTCGGTGAAGGATGTTGGTGCTCGTGGAATTTTTGTGAACCTTACAAGGCACAGATGATGTTTTCTGGAAAGTTTCGAGTATATCGAAATTGAAAATGTAAAATTAATTATGTAATTGATTAATACACTTGATTTATTATGAAATGGAATTCATTGGGTTGAAACAGAGATTGTAGTTAATAATGGTTAAGTTGTTAAGGAAGGATGTATATCATTGCATATTAGTAATATGAACTAACCGAGTAGTACCTACCAGTTAAGATTCACATGTAATAGCTTAGTACGAAAAGATTTATTTTGATTTCAAAATTCATATATATTAAATATACATAAAATTTCTTCAGGGGAAATGAGTTAATACTTCATCGGTTATTGTTGCTGGTATTTCTTGGTAACTACGGTGCGTATGACGTTGATGCTCGTGGAACAGATTGTGAAGTTGAGGTTTGCGATGCGGATGTTGTTGGTGGTGGTAATGGTACTGTTGGTGTTGTTGTCGGTGGTACTGTTGATGCCGGTGATGCTGCTGGTGCTTGTAACCTTTGCACCATATTCTTCAAAGCCACTACCCGAGCGCGAAGCTCGTTGACTTCTTCTACTACATCAGGATGATTGGCGGTTCGGACGAGCGGATGAATAAGATCCAGAATTTGAGATAGTATATTATCGTGACGAGATACTCTGGAAATGAGAGAGAAAATGGTGTCTCGAACAGGTTCGCCGGTAAGTGCTTCAGGTTCTTCGCCAAGAGGGCAATGTGGTGGATGGAAGGGATCTCCTTCTTCTTGTCTCCAATAATTAAGTAGGCTACGAACCCATCTCCAATTCATCCAGAATAGGTGATGGCTGATTGGTTGATCCATTCCGGTTACACTGTCTTCGGAATTCAGTGAATATCCATATCGGAATAGCTATCGGAGTTTAAGAAATTTGAACTAGATACGGGATCCATCTTGTATAATTAGAGAGATGATTTTTGATATGAAATAGATTATAGAATTTAGATTGGTACTCTTCAATGCATAATTTACATATGTATATATAATACCAAAATCCAGTAAATTACGGAGAAATTTTCGGAAGATGGCAGTCAAAGTTTACTGTAACAGATACGCTAAGATATGAATTTTGTCTATACACTATCTATGCAATCAATGCAATAAGACGCGTTTAGACTTAAGATGATAAACATGTAATTTTTGACAAGAAATGATAAGCAAAACTTTTAACATGCAGACACGGTCGAAGTCCAGACTTACTAATGCATCCTAACCACTATCAGTTAGACACACTCATGCAAGACCTGGTTCGCTAGGACCAACGCTTTGATACCAACTGTGATGATCGCTCCAAATCCATATGGACGAACACGTCATTCATCGATTTCATTGCGAAGTATTTGACCTCTATATGATACGTTTTGTAAACATTGCATTCTTTTGAAAAGGCACACCATAAATGAATATTTAAATCAAAGGTTTTCGACATCTGATGATTTCTACATATAGACAATCACCGTAAATAATAGTTTACTATAGTACTTCCATTGACAATGCAGTCAAAATAAGATACATGGTGATGATTTGGTGAATGCAACGTTTCCTTGATAAATATGCCATGTAAGACTCCATGTACATAGCTTGTCTAACATATAAGCAAACAGCGAAAGACTTCTAGGAACCTGAGAATAAACATGCTAACAAGTGTCAACACAAAGGTTGGTGAGTTCATAGTTTTAGTGTTTCGTATAATCTGTATATAAAGGTGGATCACAAGATTTCAGTTGTTTCATCCGAAACGTTTATCAAAAGATTCTACGAAATTGAGCACCATGGTAACTAAACTTTAACGCTATAATAAGTACCCCTGTTTTAACATACATGCAACCAACATGTACAATACACGCAATTCAACGTGTACTAAACTCAAATAGAATACGTCTGTTTTATAGTTCAGGCTAGGGTTTCTATACCTGAAACAGACGGGGATGTCAAGCCCTATGGATCCATATACTACTACTCGCGCCCACCAGTTCTTATAACTGGCAATTGCTAGTTACCAAAGCTAAGGGATTTTTGGTTCAAACTCAGTGTAGAATTAAGTATGTACTTGTATCCATTGCGTTTTTAAAATAAAGTGCATGTATTCTCAGCCCAAAAATATATATTGCAAAAGCAATTAAAAAGGGAGCAAATGAAACTCACCTTAGCCGCATATAAAGTCGTTCACCAAAATGTGATCGAAACTCGGATTACCAAATAACTGTAGATCTCAACCTAGAGAACATATGTTGGTCACTAATTGTTTATCAAGCTAGGTCAGGTCATAGTGTATCACAATCCTAATCCTCGAGATCGACATATAATAGTTATCAAAAGTTATTTCAAAAAGTCAACTTTGACAATTGTTCAACAAAACGAGACGTGCCTTATATAAGGATTCATTTACTTGGTTGGTAAAAAAAAATCCATTTTATCAATCTCGTAAACAAGTTGTTTAAATCTTAATTGCAGATTCAAAAGCAATTTCAATTAACGTCAATCATAATTCATTTGATCATATCTCTTAATCGTTCATCGAAACTATTCGATATCTAAATGAAAAGTCATTGATTTTTTGCCAGCTTTCCAAAAAATGCATATCATATACCTTTTACCAGTAATATATGTATTTAATTCGTGATTCATCATAAACTGTTTAACGACGAAATTTAGCATACAAGCATGTATAAATATATATACTCGAGCACTAGACATGGATACACAATTAATATATAAAAGATAACATATGAGTGCTTACGTATCAATATCGAGATTCAATATTGTAGGAAAGTAAGTAGACGCAACGGAGATGATAAACACTAGGTTTGATTCACAAATACCCCCGAACATTACCCATAACCTCCTTGGCAATAACCCATAATTTCCTTAGCTCTATCCCGCTTAAAAACCATTTTGAAAGTGACACGCTCATGACCACGTCGTACTATTTTATGTATAATATTACTAAAAATATTAAGATTAATAATAATAATAATCTTAATAATATAATAATAATAAATTAATAAATACTTACAGAGTAATAGGTGTAAAAAAAACATGCGCAAGAAACCTGGTATTTATAGCCATAATTCCTGATTCTGATGCCCATGCAAGTGCATGGGATTTTAGTGCAAATCTCATGCACATGCATGAGCTCATGCACTCGCATGGGTTTTATGCCTATTTCCCATGCGATCGCATGGCCGTCAGATCCAGCTCACATATTTTTTTGTTTTCTTGTTTGTCGACATAACTAAATATAATATATATAATTTAAATAATTAATTATATATTATATTAAATTTATGTGCATAGTTGACTTGTAATTTTCGTTCCAATGACTCGTACGTTGTCACTCGACTTATGTCCCGGTTTCGGTTTCTCGAACGCATTTTCGTACGCTTAGAAAACTCGCAATTTACGTTTTGTGACTCGTACCTTTGTCAAAATATAGTCTTAAATTATCAATAAACTATATCATTTAAAGTGTATCTTAAACTTTCGAGTGTTTTGGTCATTTACTTCTATAGATCATTGTCTCGCTATTTGTTGATATATATATAATAACAAATCGTTTTATGACCAAGTTAATATATATTTTCAACATTCATAAACACGTTTTAAATATACGTCGCAAGTTATTCATACAATTAATATTCCAACTTATCATATATATTCAAATAAATATTTAAACCAATAAGTTTAATGTACGGTATTAAACAATTAATACATTGTTATGTTTTCAAGTTATAGTGTGTATATATATATATATATATATATATATATATATATATCTATATACATATAATTGTTCGCGAATCGTCGAGAACACCCGAAAGGTATTTGAATAGTTCAAAAATTTTGAGATTCAATTTTACAGACTTTGCTTATCGTGTCGGAAATGTTAATCATACAAAGATTAAGTTTAAATTTGGTCAGAAATTTCTGGGTCATCACACAATCAAAAGCAGTAACATTTAAAACAATCATAAATAAGTAAACGTGCACTACCTACAGTATAGCAGCCTTACTCTTTGGTTTCTTGTTACCGACACTTTTTAATAAAGGAAATATATTGCGCCCCATTGTTAATCAGGGGCGAATAAAAATTCTTCCGAAAAATCTCAAAATTTTAAATTAAATGTCTTTATTTATTTTGGTCATTATGGTATAAAATTTGATCATTAATTTATTAAATAAAAATTACATCAACTGTCCCTTTCAATTCTGGGTAAAATATGAAAATTGTTAAAATTAAATAATTAGATCCTAAATATACTTTTAATAAGCCTATAACTTATATAACTCATTTTTGGATCACCTTTTATTTTAAAATCATATAAGTTCATTTTTAACTTGATTAATAACCATCAAGATGGTAAACGAGTGCTACGAGCATTTATTAAATAAATTCTAAATTATATATATTCAATGTACTTTTCATATATAGATAGATTTATAGTAATGTCATGTATTATTTTATTTACACAAATAAACTAACTCATATAAGTATTATTTACAGATAGCGGTTCGTGAATCGTCGAAAATAGTCGAAGGTCAAATAGATATCTGAAACAGTTCAAAATTTTCGAGACTCAACACTACAGACTTTGCTCATCGGGTCGAAATCATATAGAGATTAGGTTTAAATTTGATCAGAAATTTCTGGGTCGTCACCGTACCTACCCGTTTTTCGTCCCGAAATTTGATTGGAATGGTCATGACTGACAGTAAATATGTTCTCATGACTCATATGAGCTGATAAATAGAGTTTTATTACCATTGAGTGATATGGATATAATAATTCTCTTTTTTTTAAAGGTACGAATGAAGCTATCATTAAATAGTGAAATAAGAAAAGTAAAGATTCGACTTAACTTTTGACGTAGTCACGTTTGATTTCCGGAATTCAAAGGATTTAGAGGAAATCTTTATAATAAGATTTGATTCTTAAGGAGATTTGAATCCTATTTGGTTAAATTCGATGATCTATTTCGATTGCTCTATCGGATACTTCATTATAAAATCACCCTCTTCATTTCTTTTATATTTTAGAGTTCCAAAATTTGGTTTTCTCTTCCCGACTTTAAGTCAAGCGAATAATGGTCCAGAATTCGTAGATACGAATTTTGGAATAAACATGACTAACGTTCTTAGAGAAAAATTTTAATAGCACAATCTTGATTTGTTTAATTTACCAAAATTCAAGAGGAAAGATAGAATTATCAGGAAAATATGTTCCTGATATGTTTGAAGATTAGATAGAATGTAAGATTCGTGTAACATGTCACATGATGACGGTAGAGTCTGTGAATCATCACGTTCCATTAGAAACTCAGCATGACTTACTGTAATATAATCACGTTGATCAAGTGTCATTATATTATACTAACTCATGCATCAGTTCCCAACATTACTTCAATAACATTCATATTATAAGCTCGAAGTTTACAAAATATAGAACTAACAGTTTCTATATGATGTAACACTGATAGCACGAAGAGATTAATGATTTCAGATAAGAATAGTTATGAAAATATCTTCATAAATATGGAGGATATTTATAATGAAAGATACGATGATATCTTGGAATTTCTAATATCGAAGGATGGTGAAGAAAATTTGTCCGCAAGAGTTTGGAGTCAGAAGCAAGGTATTCGCTAAAGATTTCATCAGAAACAGAATCATCAGGATTCTTAATGTACAAGTTTAGTCCTTGTGATTTGTTCAGAGACTCCTTCATAGTTTGCTCAATCAGTTTTTCAGTTTCAAACTTTTTCTGAGCTTTGCCAACATACAATTCTTTATCATCAACTTTTGGCTGTTGAGGTCTTTTACAGTTTTTGTTGCTTCATTCAACTTTTCAAAATTCAGAGTATTAATTTACATACTGGGTTCTTTTCAGAATTTCGGAATGGAAGATCATAGTTCTAAGAGATAAATGTTATATGGATACATATAACTGTTGATGTGGAAACGTTGCGAGACACACAATACATATTTGCTAATTTCTGGTAATTGGTATAGCAATTCTTGTTACAAGATGAGGATGAGTACATGATGAGACTTCAATAGATAAATATAGTGATTTGTCAGAGAGATTTAAACCAATGAGCGACGAGGTTGCTGGTATATCTGCTGGTAATATGGTGGAATATAAAAGGTTCCCCGGTAACAATAAAAGAGCACGCATATATATCAAGGTTATAGTAAGGCTAGTCCGAATGAAAATTCGAAGTTGACTTGATGGAGCTGTGACAAAATTGTCTAATTTGAAAAAGAATTTCAGTGTTATTTTTGGTAATAACAACGCCAAAGGAACTAGCACAGATACGTATTAAACGTTTACTCAGGTTCCGAGTGTTTTCAGGTGCATAACTATATGCATCAATCTTTTCTTCCATAGATGAAGTGCGATTGGTTCATTCTCTCGATTGAGGTGTTTTCAAGAATCATGAAAGGTTTGAACGCAGATTGTAATCGTCAAGATACAAATGAGGTTTAAGATGAAATCAAGTGGCAAACTTGAAGAATTGTTTAGTTTCATATGTTATAATCAATATTTTAATTCATTTTAATTGTCCAATATTGATAGTCCTCAGTTGATAGTCCACAGTTAGCAATATATAATATTTGAATTAATTAATATGTGTCGTGACCCGTGTACATGTCTCAGACTCTATGACAACTCAAAGTATATATATTATTGTAGAATCAACCTCAACCCTGTATAGCTAACTGATGTGCGTAGAGGTGTATACAAAATAGTTATATTTTTACTACAAAATACTATTAAATACGATACAATTTTACACAAGTTATTTATTTATTTATAGAGTGGATATACCTAAATCTTGCTACAACACTTATAGGCAGTGTACCTAATCGTACAGTAGTGTAGTTTTTAGTAAGTCCTGTTCGTTCCACAGGGATCTTAGCCAAGCTTAACGCTATATTTTTAAAAACTATATTTGTATAAATATAAATATATATATATATATATAAGTAGTATTATTATTATAAAAGGGGGATTTTACCATTTAATGACCGGTTTGTCGATTTTAAAACTTTAGTCGCAGTTAAAACCTAATGTAAAATATTAAAAATATAAAAGACTTAATTTAAAGCGTAAAGTAAATGACAATAATTAAAGTGCGATAAATAAAATTGCGATAATAAAATGACAATAAATAAAATTGCGATAAAAAGTGCGATAATTAAAATGACAATAAATTAAAGTGCAATAATTAAAAGTGCAATTAAATATGAAATAAAAGAATTATGCTTATTTAAAATTCCGTAATCATGATGTTTGACGTGTTGATTTTAGTTTATTACCATGGGTTAATTGTCCTTTGTCCTGGATTATTCAATATGTTCGTCTGGTTTTTGTCCATAACAGTTCATCAGTCATAAATATAAAGTGCGAGTGTCCTCGTCAAATTATCCTTATATCCGAAGTCAAATATTCCAACTAATTGGGGACTTCAACTATAATTACACCAAGTGTCCTTGTATATAATTTACCCCTGTTTTAATAAGTCCATTGACTATTAATCCATTCCCGTGTCCGGTTAAATGAACGATTATTAGTACTTATAAATATCCCGCCCATCGTGTCCGATCGAGTGTATATGGTTATTTATAGGTACGTCCAATTGTAAATCTTTATATTAAATTAACAAACTATCATTTAATTAAACAAATATAAAGCCCATTAATAGCCCATAGTCTAATTTCCACAAGTGTCGTTCTTTTGTCCAAACCCCAATTATGGTACAAAGCCCAATTACCCAATTTTAATATTTAGCCCAACATAATGATTACTTTGGCATAAATAAGCATAATAATAACTTAGCTATGAGACATTAATTTAAAAAGGTTGAACATAACTTACAATGATTAATAATAGCGTAGCGTTACACGGACAGAATTTCGACTTACACCCTTACAACATTCGCTAACATACCCTTATTATTATTAAAATTAAAATTAAAATTAAAATTAAAATTATAATATATATATATATATATATATATATATATATATATGTGTGTGTGTGTGTGTATGTGTGTGTGTGTGTGTATATATATATACGTGTGAGATGAAGAGAAGAAAAAGATGTGTCAAAATTCGGCCAAAACACGCGAACTTTATAGGACCTGAGCTGATACTGTTCACCATGCGACCGCATGGATTTTGCATTTTCAGGCCATGCGATCGCATGGCCTGCTTTTCCAGCTCACATGCTTTTGTTTTTTATTTACCGACGGTTTTAATAAATAAATATAATATATATATATATATATATATATATATATATAATTTTAAGAATTATTTATATATTATATTATATTTATGTGCATAGTTGACTTGTAATTTTTAGTCCGTTGCGTCGAGCGTTGAGAGTTGACTCTGGTCCCGGTTTCGGATTTTTGAACGCCTTTTCGTATAATTTAATATCTTGTACTTTGCGTTTTGCAATTTGTAATTTGCACAAAAAATTATTTTCCTTAACTTCCAAAATCCGCGCAAGTCTTTAACTCACTTTTAGTGGCACTTTTGAGTGCACTATGTCTTTAGTGACACTTTTCAGGCTTTAGTGACACTTTTTCTTCAATTCTTTAATCTTCGTTCTTTGTCTTCACATTTATTTATTTAAACGATTACAACTTAAAAATAGATTAATTACAACTAAAAACTTTACATATTGGGATGATATTGCGACTAAATATAAGTTCGTTTGGAGTACTATCAAATATCCCCACACTTAAGCGTTGCTTGTCCTCAAGCAATACAGAACTTGAAATTAAATCACACGAATCACTTCTTTATTCTTCACACTTTATACATTAGTGATTTTGATACGGTGGTATAAACAATGATAGTAAAGTTGTGGTTTACAGTCCCACATGACTATGAAAATTTAGATCCTTAAGGAAATTGGATCTTTATGAAAATATTTGATCTTTTAAAAATTCATTCTAGCTTTTACCCCAGATAAGTTTTCCAGAATAACCCTTCACCGGTGTTTGCAAAATGTTTTTGTGGGTTTTGTGGGTTTTGTGGGTTTCAGATTTTAAAATTTTAGCTCAAAACTTGCGGTTTTGTGTCACCCACTTGCTAACCTTGTATTGGGAAAGAAACACGTCCAGTATACTTGCTCCGTATATTACCTTTCGGTAAACTACCGTCCGGTTGTAAAGGAAAGCGTTGAACAAGCAACTGTTAAGGCAATGTCTAATGACATGCTTTTGATTATGGTCTATATCGTGTCGGATGCAATTACTATCCTTTGTAGGAGCAATAGTAAAGATCACCCTATAGTTTTTCGGTCTGGCACAAGGTCCTGTCTTTGACCATGCTATGCAACCACCGTTCTTACGGTTGACACCCGATTTGGTTCAGGTGACCTAATGAATTCCAGGTGAATTCCTAGGATTTTACGTTCAATGGTAATGAACGCATTGAAAATGGGTTTTCAGAAAACAGATCGGTTTTAATTTGATCAAAATATTTTCTTGTTCAAGCTCGAGTTTAGATATCATCGAATTCCATGAGTTTGTAATTCTCAATCTTTAAGGTCAATCTCAAGGATTGAGTAATATCAGGCTTAAAGGCTGATTTTTAATCTTTTAAGGAGATTATCCTTTCTGGGGGTCTAATTCATTAGTCTTATCAAGCTAATTTGCACGGCGCCCTCCCCATTTTACGAGACAGATCCTCTCATGGTTAGGATAAGTCTGACCACTTGGCGACCCTGTTTGATGCTGAGGTCCGTGGATTTCCAGCTGATTTTTGAGAAAACTTTTCAAGGTTTTTCGTAGACTCTACAACTGGTCTGGACGACAACTTCCTGACCTAAATCAAGAAGCGCGTGTCTTTTTAGGAAGACTTTACTTCCTTTTAATGATGGAATTGATTCATCGTGTAGATCCATCTATTCTTTCAAATATATTACAGTAAATTAGGTAAAACTGATTAAAATCGTCCAAAGCAAACGTACCTGCAATAATCTTGTACAAATATGTGATATATGTTTTGAAGAACTTGGTAAATTCTTCCCACACTTAGCTTTTTATTTTATTTCTTTGCCTTTTTATTCTCCTTTATTCCATTTTAAATGAATTCTAACGTTTTGGATTGTTTCTCCATTTATGTTCTCTCCGAGGTAACAATAATTTCGGCATTAACACCTAGTTTTATCGTTCATAAATATGTATAAACATGATTTTGAATTCATTTAGTTGAAAATTTCTCAAATTTTCACAAAATTTGGCAATTAAACTAAGTGTAAACCCGAGAGAATTTATAACCCTTTCCCACACTTGAGATCTTGCAATGCCCTCATTTGCATGAAATCAGACTATAATTATAAATTCATGAGGGTGATTAGTATAGAAAAGTGATTAAAAATACCCAGTTTGAAATTTCTAAGCTCGTCGAATGATAGATGGCGCGCCTTATCGTTCATTTCTTTTGTTGTAATTTCACATATGTTTTGCGTCTTATCGTCAAAATTAGTAGCTTTTGCTAAACTTAATCTTTGAAAGTGCGTTGTTTTACCCTGTTTTGTACATAAGATAAACTACAAACATACATAATATTTTTATTATATATATTTTTTTTATAAAATCTTTATTTATTAAAACAATTTAAATGAATAATTTTTTAAAATTTTGTTTCCTTTTACTTTAGGTAGTTTCGGTATGTTTACCTAGTCCGTCCCTCGATAAAATTTAAAATTTGTCGTTAAAGCGATAGTTTTAAAAGCAAAGATTTTCGGGTTTTTTAATTTTTTTGGTATACTTTAGATCAATAAAATTAAAAATAATGATAACAAAATTTTTTGCCCCGCCCTCGGGTAAAGCAATTTCGGTTCCATGACCTACTCTTCAACTTACGATGAATTTTAGAAATCATTTTTTTAAACTTAATGAAATAAAGTAATTTTTGTTTTTAAATTCACACAAAACTTAAATTTAAAAATGCATATTAATTTCCTACAAAACAAAAATTCAGAATGGGGGGAGAAAACTAGTTCTTTAGTGTCTGCTAGCAGAAAAGACCAATCGGATTCCATTCTCGGAACTATATGAGAACAGAACAACTAACTCTAGACAGCGTTTTCTTTTTAGAACATTTGAATCTCCCCACACTTAGGTAGTTGTGGTGTCAAAATTGTGATTAACTTCATTGTCAATTTCTCTTGGACCATAATTAACTTGCATATCTGTGACTTTTGCTTTAAGCCATTGGTCGGATTCCTGTATAATATCCACAAATTCAACTAGTTTCGCCTTTTCTTTAGGCGATAGATTGGATACTAACCAGTTACATAACTTAAAGTTCCCCATGGTTCTAGCATCGCGAATCCGTTTAATAAGTTTCTTCATTAAACTATTAATAACGGAGTCATTTAATTTCGTATCAACAACGGGGTTCTTTGTTATCAGGTCATCATTAGGTGTTACTTCATTTTCCCCACACTTAGGCATTTTATTATTGTTAAGCACTACCGTTAGAGTTGGTAAATCAATATGGTTTTTACCAATCATTTTTGTTGGTTCAACGGTTTTGGTTGGTGGAGATTTAGACTTTCGACTCACAAAGGTGATCGATTTTTCATCATCACTAAGTGTCATTCTACCCTCTCTTACATTAAATAACGCCCCGGTGGACGCTAAGAATGGTCGACCTAAAATTAGAGGAATGTTTGGGTCCTCTTCTATGTCAATGACAATAAATTCGACTAGAAAGGTTAAATTACATACTTGAACGGGTAGGTTGTCAGCAATTCCAACTGGGTGCCTAATGGTTTGATCAAAGAGTCGGACACTCATCTATGTTGGACTTAACTCACCTACTCCTAATCTCCTATATAATGAAAGAGGCATAACACTCACACTTACACCTAAATCTGCTAGTGCATCATACATGACACAATTACTAAGTAGACAAGGAACAATAAATTCACCCGGATCACCCAACCTGGGTGGAAATTTTGATGGAACTGTCTTCACCGGGTTTATCTTTACGATTTTTGTTTTTTGCACTTTCTTATTCTTCTTCTTCTTTCCAGAGGTATCATAAACTTTATTACCTATTACTTGCTCATACTCAACTCCTTTTCTTGGAAACGGGATGGGTGGTCTGTATGGTGCCACCACTGGCTTTACATACTCGAGTGGTGGTGGTGGTGGTGGTGTTGTAACTTCTTCATTGTTACTCACATCTAAAACCTTCCCATCTTCTGGAGCTGGTTTTTTAGAATTCGTTGAAACCATATTAACATTCTCATTCCGAGGATTTACTTCAGTATTACTCGGTAGCTTTCCTTGTTCCCTCTCACTCATCATGCTAGCAAGAGTACCTACGTGTTTTTCTAGATTCAAAATGGAAGCTTGTTGAGTTCTTAATGACTGATCAAACCTCTCATTTGTTTGGGTTTGAGATGTAGTAAATTGTGTTTGAGATTCCATTAGCTTTGCCATCATTTCTTCCAGATTTGGCTTTTTCTCTTCGGTTTGTTGTGGTGGTTTATACAAGCTAGGTCTTTGTTGAATGAAAGTGTTGTTTTGAGTTAGTTGGTTATTCAGACCTTGTTGGTTGTACGAGTTATTATTTGGTCCATTTGGATTGTAAAGAATGTTTTGATTTCGATTGAAGTTTGGCCTTGGCGGTTGATAATTATTCTGATAATTATTTCCCGGCCTTTGGTTCATGTAGGAAATATTCTCTCGTTGTTCCATCGTTTGTTCAATGTGACAATCTTTCGTTAAGTGTGGTCCACCGCATTGCTCACAACTGATTCGTATTGCGTGAATATCTTTAGTCATCTTTTCCATTCGTCTCTCGAAAGCATCTATTTTTGCGGAAATGGAATCAAAGTCATGGCTAGAATCGGCTCTAGCTGCTTTAGATGAACGAAAGATATCTTTTTCTTGGTGCCACTCATGTGAGTGGGAAGCAGTGTTATCAATAATTTTATAAGCTTCGGTTGCGGTTTTCTTCATAATGGAACCACCAGCTGCTATGTCGATGTCTTTTCGTGTAGCAACGTCGACACCTTGGTAGAATATTAGTACTATTTGAAAAGTGTCTAAACCGTGTTGAGGACATCCTCTCAATAACTTTTCAAATCTTGTCCATGCCTCATATAGAGTTTCATTTGACTTTTGCGTGAACGTAACAATTTCTCCTTGAAGTCTCACGGCTTTAGATGCCGGAAAGAATTGTTTAAGAAATTTTTCAACTAAGACATCCCATGTATCAATTGCCCCTTCAGGTAACGATTCTAACCAATCTTTGGCTTCTCCCTTTAAAGTCCAGGGAAACAACATGAGATAGATCTGTTCATCCTCAACTTCTCTAATTTTGAATAGAGTACAGATCCTATTAAATGTTCGAAGATGTTCATTTGGATCTTCTTTTGGCATACCACTATATTGGCATTGATTAGTTACCATGTGTAGGATTTGTCCTTTGATTTCATAATCTGGCGCATTAATATCTGGCTTAATAATGGCGTGACCTTGGCCCGTGCGTGTGGTTCTCATTCGGTCTTCCATACTTATAGGTTCTGTTAGTTCCATAATTGAATTTGTTGAATCTGAATCACTAGAAGATTCTGTTTTAATGGTTTGTGGTTCAGGAGGAATAATTAGTGGTTCAGGATCTTGGAATTGTCTCTGAATATCCTCCGAGTTTTTAATTTTGAAGTCGGGTTCAAAAAATGGATTATCGGAAATTTGAATTGACGATTCTAAAGAAAAATCAACGGCAATAATATTAGCTAGATGTCTTGATCGAGTTACAGGTGGTGAACGTATGAAAGGTGGTGAACGTTTTGCTCGGTGCATTCACTGAATATCCTATTAGTTATAAAAGATAAAAATTATATAAGTTATCAAATTAATAGACTTTTCTGATTTTGCCCACGTTTCGAATAGCCAATAGATGCAGCAGGTAGTCAGGACCCTTTAAATCGGAAGCCCACAACTCGTCATTAACAAATCCAACTATTATTACGAACCAGAAAATTTTGGATGTCTATCAATTTAACCGCTTAAAATAATTTTTCGTTTTGAAATTTTAGAAAAGAAATAGAAAATTCTATGTCCTACAAACTAGAGCGTCGAGAAATAAGAAAGAAAAAGAGTGCGTCAAAAAAAGTCGAAAAATAAATGGTCAAAAAATAATAAAAAGAACGTAGTGCGTCGAAACTTAAGAGTCTAAAAACTAAGAATTAAAAGTTGCGTCTAAAGGCATTAAAGCTTAAAAGGAACTCAATATCCAAAACGACAATAACTTAAAAAGTACTAAAATTTATAAAACGGCGTCGTAAAGTTCTAAAGCACCTAAATCTTAGTCTAAAGAAAAAGTACTTAAGGGATTTTAAGGCAAAGCTTAAAAATATAGAAATAAAAATAACTATGGCAAAAACTATGACTTAAAACTAAATACAAACGAAAAATACAAATATTATGCTAAAACAAATAAAAAGTTGTAAAATATAAAAATAAACTTAAAGTTGTAAAAAGTACAATTTTTATAAAAATATTATTTTTATATTATTTATTTTATAAAAGTATCAAGTTTTTAATAAAACTAATTAAAACTAAAAATACAAAAATAATAAAACTAAAACTAATTAATTAAAATAACTAAACCCTAATTAACTAAATAATTAATAATAATTATTAAATAATCCTAACCCTAATCTGTCGGCTGAGGTTACCAGGCCTGTCAAATCAAGTCATGCGATCGCATAGTCTTCGCGTTATAAATTCATGCAATCGCACGGAGTAGGGTTTCGGGCCAGGTGTTGGGCTGCTACAGTCCTCGGCCCGATTACTTTAAATATTTTTTTTCTGTTTTTAATATAAATAAATATTTATATAAAATAATAAAATACTTATATTTAAAAACTAAAATAGAAATAAAAATACTTTTTAACTTTATATATTTTAAACAAATTCTTAAAAATAAATATATAGATATCTTTCTTTTTATATTTTTGTATTTTTTAATATTTAAAACGTATATTTTTATACAAAGAACTTAATAAATTTTTTTTTTTTATATATATAGCGTTTCGCTTCCGGCGTTTAAGTAGTTCCCCGGCAGCGGCGCTAAAAATACTTGATGTGCGTAGAGGTGTATACAAAATAGTTATATTTTTACTACAAAATAGTATTAAATACGATACAATTTTACACAAGTTATTTATTTATTTATAGAGTGGATATACCTAAACCTTGCTACAACACTTATAGGCAGTGTACCTAATCGTACAGTAATGTAGTTTTTAGTAAGTCCGGTTCGTTTCACAGGGATCTTAGCCAAGCTTAACGCTATATTTTTAAAAACTATATTTGTATAAATATAAATAAATATATATATATATATAAGTAGTATTATTATTATAAAAGGGGGATTTTACCGTTTAATGACCAGTTTGTCGATTTTAAAACTTTAGTCGCAGTTAAAACCTAATGTAAAATATTAAAAATATAAAAGACTTAATTTAAAGCGTAAAGTAAATGACAATAATTAAAGTGCGATAAATAAAATTGCGATAAATAAAATGACGATAAATAAAATTGCGATAAAAAGTACGATAATTAAAATGACAATAAATTAAAGTGCGATAATTAAAAGTGCAATTAAATATGAAATAAAAGAATTATGTGAAAGGACCCGTCCTAATCCATCCGGACAAAGTCCATATCGATTACAAACGATTCACAATAGTTGGTTACATCGCGAGGTACTTGACCTCTATATGATATATTTTACAAACATTGCATTCGTTTTTAAAAGACAAACATGCTTTATATCGAAAACTGATGACATGCAAATCATTTCATAATATATTCAACTATAATTGACTAAATAATAATCTTGATGAACCCGACGACTCGAATGCAACGTCTTTTAAAATATGTCATGAATGACTCCAAGTAATATCTTTTAAATGAGCAATTGCACAGCGGAAGACTTCTTTCTTACCTGAGAATAAACATGCTTTCAAGTGTCAACCAAAAGGTTGGTGAGTTCATTAGTTTAACATAAATAATCATTTCATAATTTTTAATAGACCACAAGATTTCATATTTCCATTTCGCATAAACATACGTCCCATGCATAGAGACAAAAATATCATTCATATGGATTGAACACCTGGTAACCGACACTCACAATATACATATAAGAATATCCCCATCATTCCGGGATCCTCCTTCGGACATGATATAAATTTCGAAGTACTAAAGCATCCGGTACTTTGGATGGGGCTTGTTGGGCCCGATAGATCTATCTTTAGAGTTCGCGTCAATTAGGGTGTCTGTTCCCTAATTCTTAGATTACCAGACTTAATAAAAGGGGCATATTCGATTTCGATAATTCAACCATAGAGTGTAGTTTCGATTACTTGTGTCTATTTCGTAAAATAGTTATAAAAGTTGCGCATGTATTCTCAGCCCAAAAATATAAAAGGGTAAAAAGGCAAATGAAAACTCACGCATATAATTATTGTAAAACAGTTAATAAAACAATTGCATGTATTCTCAGCCCCAAAAATGTAAAGAGTAAAAGGGGAAGCAAATGAAACTCACCATACTGTATTTTGTAGTAAAAATACATATAACGACATTAAACAATGATCAATGCAGAGTTGGCCTCGGATTCACGAACCTATATCATTTGTATATCTATTAAAACATATAATTGAATTCGAACAAATATATATATTTTATATTTTTAAATTATATTTTATATATATATATATATATATACTTATCTGATTAATATTTTATTAAGAACACCTAATTTATTATATATGATTATTTATATAAAATTTGTTAATATGATTAATACATACATAGGTAATATAATTTTTGTTATGTTACATGCACTAAATATCTTTTTATTTATATATATCATCTGTTTATCAACACAGTAATTTTAATTATACTAAATTAATATTGGTAATTATAAAAATGATGATAATATTATTATTAATGTGCTTAAGTTACTAATAATAGTTCTAATATGATAAGAATACTAATATTTATGAAAATTGTAATATTTTTATAATAATAATACTTAATCATAATCATAATCATAATAATGATAATATTATCTAAAATGGTAATTTTAATAATAATAACAGTGTTAGTAATATTTATAATAATACTACTGATAATATTAATAATAATACTATTTAATAGTAGTACTAGTAATGGTAGTAACATAAACTATATTAATGACACTAATCATGTTATTAATAATAATATTAATAATACCATAATTCTATTCATTGGAAAAGAAAAAAAATAACAAATATACTAAATAATAATGATATTTGATATTGATATTGATAATAATGTTAGTATAATTCCTAAAATTGTAATAATAATAATTATAATAACAATATTCTTTATTATAATCCTAATGATAAATGTTAACTAATACTTATAATAATAATAACATAACAATAACAATAATAATCATAATAATAATAATAATAATAATAATAGTAAAGATAAATAACTACATAATAATAAGAATAATAGAGATAGTAAACTACCTCATGTTAACCGGAATAAAAAAATGGCTCAGCCGGGTCTCGAACCCGAGACCTCTCGAATACTTAAACACACAACAAACCACTACACCACTTTTGTGTTTCTGACTAAATACCACAAACTAATGTATATAATGCTTTTTCTTTTATATCATCTTCTTCCACATTCCAATTGACCAGAAAATACCAAGATCATAGAAAGATTGACTAATCAAGCTTTAATACTTTGCAAACAACCAAGAAACTATAAAGTGGAGTAATTGTTCAACAAGGAAAAAAGAAAAAAAATATAACTGAATATGTACTGCTACTGCAGTTCGCGTAAAAGAAAATAAAAAAAAATTGATTTCGATTTCCAGGATGTTTTATAATATAATTATAACATGAAACATGTTGTAAATCATATTTAGAAACCTTTTGGATCGTTAATTACAACAGAAACATCAAAACTTCTACGAATTTTATGATGAACACAGCTTTGACTTTTTTTGAAAATTAACTTTAACCTTTAAATTAGAATTCATTGTCAAGAATTGGAAGCTGAAATTACACAGAAAGTTTGAATAAAAGATTGCTAACACTAACACATTTAAAGTTTTTGAAATTTGATTCGAAACTGAAGCTTTCGAATTTAACCTTCGCGTACAGAGTACTTGCTTCCTTTTTTTTTAAAAAAAAACTTCTGCATAAATTATGCAGATTGTAGTTTATCAGTAATTTTTATTGATAGAAAGGGTGAAACACTAGAATGGTTTTCGTTTAATTAAATAATACGTTTGTTTTATACTGATAAAGGGTATCGACGTTTCTCACAAGAACAGAAGGAAAAATAAAAATAAAAATAATACTAATATGGAGTTTCAACTGCTTTTGTCTGTAATTGATACCCAGATTCGATGTTTAAATGATTTAAAGACAGAAACAAATTTGTGGGATAGCTTAATTGTGAAGTAAAACAGACTCGTACATTTTTTTTATTTATAAAGAAATAATATCAGTGGTTTATAAATATATATTTTTATATAATTAATAAATACAATTAATAGTAATTATATTAATTAAAAATAATAATAATATTATAGATAAGATACAAAAAATAAATTAAAAGTATTGATAATAATAATATGTTGATATTGATAAATCAATATTGATAACTTTTAATAAGTTAATTAATAATAATGATAATAGTAATAAAAGAATTCTTAATAATAAAAATTTTAGTAGTAATATTAATAATAATTATAATAATAATAACAAAAGTTATATTTTACTATTAATTATAATAATAATGATATTAATGATGTTAATAATAATAATAATATTGGTAGTAAGCACAACACATCACATGTATCAAGTTTCATATCTATTTCTTTTATATTTAGTAGCATTAACAATACTGATATTAATATGAAATGTTTATTTTAATAATGATAATGAAAGTAATAAACTACTTAACAACTATATTTCAGCTTGTAATTAAATTAAATATCTTAACCTTATATTCTATTAATTTTTTTTTAAACATATATTATATAATAACATATACTGAATATTTACTCTTTATACATTTTACATATATCTATATACTATTATATATTTGTATTTGTATTTTTAGTTATTTCATGAATATAATAATGTGGTTATATATATATATATATATATATATATATATATATATATATATATATATATATATATATATATATATATATTACAAATAACTGTTCGTGAATCGTCGGGAATGGTCAAAAGGGCAAATGCATTTTTGTAACTGTTCCAAAGTTTTCGAGACTCAACATTACAAACTTTGCTTATCGTGTCGGAAGCATATAAAGATTAAGTTTAAATTTGATCGAAAATCTCCGGGTCATCACATTATGCATATTTAAACTTTCGTAATCATGATGTTTGACGTGTTGATTTTAGTTTATTACCATGGGTTAATTGTCCTTTGTCCTGGATTATTCAATATGTCCGTCTGGTTTTTGTCCATAACAGTCCATCAGTCATAAATATAAAGTGCGAGTGTCCTCGTCAAATTATCCTTATATCCGAAGTCAAATTTTCCAACTAATTGGGGACTTAAACTATAATTACACCAAGTGTCGTTGTATATAATTCACCCCTGTTTTAATAAGTCCATTGACTATTAATCCATTCCCGTGTCCGGTTAAATGAACGATTATTAGTACTTATAAATATCCCGCCCATCGTGTCCGATCGAGTGTATATGGTTATTTATAGGTACGTCCAATTGTAAATCTTTATATTAAATTAACAAACTATCATTTAATTAAACAAATATAAAGCCCATTAATAGCCCATAGTCTAATTTCCACAAGTGTTGTTCTTTTGTCCAAACCCCAATTATGGTACAAAGCCCAATTACCCAATTTTAATATTTAGCCCAACATCATGATTACTTTGGCTTAAATAAGCATAATAATAACTTAGCTACGAGACATTAATTTAAAAAGGTTGAACATAACTTACAATGATTAATAATAGAGTAGCGTTACACGGACAGAATTTTGACTTACACCCTTACAACATTCGCTAACATACCCTTATTATTATTAAAATTAAAATTAAAATTATAATATATATATATATATATATATATATATATATATATATATATATATATATATATATATATATATATATACACACACACGTGTGAGATGAAGAGAAGAAAAAGATGTGTCAAAATTCGGCCAAAACACGCGAACTTTATAGGACCTGAGCTGATACTGTTCACCATGCGACCGCATGGATTTTGCACTTTCAGGCCATGCGATCGCATGGCCTGCTTTTCCAGCTCACATGCTTTTGTTTTTTATTTGCCGACGGTTTTAATAAATAAATATAATATATATATATATATATATTTAAGAATTATTTATATATTATATTATATTTATGTGCATAGTTGACTTGTAATTTTTAGGCCGTTGCGTCGAGCGTTGAGAGATAACTCTGGTCCCGGTTCCGAATTTTCGAACGCCTTTTCGTACAATTTAATATCTTGTACTTTGCGTTTTGCAATTTGTAATTTGCACAAAAATTTATTTTCCTTAACTCCCAAAATCCGCGCAAGTCTTTAACTCACTTTTAGTGGCATGTTTGAGTGCACTATGGCTTTAGTGGCACTTTTCAGGCTTTAGTGCACTTTTTCTTCAATTCTTTAATCTTCGTGCTTTGTCTTCACATTTATTTATTTAAACGATTACAACTTAAAAATAGATTAATTACAACTAAAAACTTTACATATTGGGATGATATTGCGACTAAATATATGTTCGTTTGGAGCACTATCACTAACTCCATCATTACTGCATATAAAGTGTCTATGGTTATTTTAAATAATATATATAGATGCATCGATATGATATGTCAAAACCTTGTATACGTGTCCCGATATTTAAATGCGTAAATAACAGTATTTAAATGACGATAAATAAAGTGCGTAAAATAAATAACATAAATTAAATGACGATAAATAAAATTGCGAGAATTAAAATTACGATAATTAAATTGCGATAAATAAAATGTAATCAGTTAGCTAGGAACAGTTAGCGTGGATTCTTAACAAAATTTCTCCTAGTTAATTTGTTTGTTTCTAACAAATTTTATTTTGTCCAATGTTTTCTTCATTATGCCACTTGTTGGATTCTGATAGGTCAAAATCCAAATATGAAATTGAATGAAAATGGTTATTCTGCGGTGAACGGATACGTATATCTGTGGGTGTAAGTAGGATAGTGAATGACCGTTGAATCAGATTCGAAGAATGTACAGTGTAACTTATTAATGTGAAATCTAAATATTCTTCGGGTATTACCTACCCCTTAAAATATTTTCACCATTAACAGTTTGTACAAAAGAATTTTTAATTGCAATCTTTATGAAAATATATATACATATATATTTTCTTCAGATGTAATCTTGGGTTTGATGAATTTATATGATATTAATATCATCTGATTTATCGTTAGAACTAGAATACATAATCTCTAAAATATTAGAGATTACATAATCGCCAGGTAGAACGAATATAAATGATGTAGAACGATATGTAGAACGTTGATTATACTCGAGGTACATAATGAGATGTTGAGGCGTGTGATGTTGAAACTTGGGTTGTTGGTGATACTGGTATTGATGTTGGTGGTACTGTTGGTGCCGGTGATATTGCTGAAGCTGGTACGTTTTGCACCATATTTTCTAGATTGATTACTCAAGCGCGAAGCTCGTTGACTTCTTCTATTACACCGGGATAATTTTCGGTTAGAACAAGCGGATGAATAAGGTTGGGGATTTTGGATATCATATAATCATTGCGAGATATCCTGGAAATGAGGGTAAATATGGTGTTTCGGATTGGTTCGCTGATAAGTGCTTCAGGTTCATCGCCAAGAGGTAAATTCGGTTGGTGAAAAGGATTGCCTTCTTTGCATCTCCATTGATTAAGTCGACTACGAACTCATCAGATGAATTGGGGATGGATGATTGGTTGATTCATTCTGATGACACTGCTTTCGGAGCTTAGGTGAAACTCCATATCGGAATAGCTGTCGGAATCCGAGGAATTCGAACTGGTTGAGGGATTCATCTCGTACGATCAGATGAAGGATTTTCGATAAGAAATATATTATAGGATGTAGATTAGTACCCTGCAATACATAATTTATATATGCATAAATAATACTAAAATCCCATAAGTTACGGAGGAATCTACGGAAGCTGTCAGGCAAAGGTAACAATAACAGATACGCTAAGATATGAATTTATCTATACACTGTCTATGCAATAGAGGCAGTAAGACATGTCTAGACTTTAAGGATGATAAGCAAATAATTTTCGATACTAAATGATAAGCAAAACTTTTGACATGCAGACACGGTCGAAGTCCAGACTCACTAATGCATCCTAACAACTTATCAGTTAGACACACTAATGCAGACCTGGTTCACTAAGACCACCGCTCTGATACCAACTGAAATAAAGTTGGGGACAACCACCATCCCACCCAGTGCCTTAACTATCCGGCGACCACTGAGTGTACCTCAGATACTGATTTTAGGGCCTGCCTCTTGGCTACTGCCAACCCTCGTAAAGGATCACAAGGAGTAAGAGCTAATGCTTCGTCACAGGTCACACTGTGAGAACCTCCTTTACGACTAACCCGCCACACATGGACGCGGTTATACCAGCTCTGATACCAACTGAAGAGACCCCATCCTAATCCATCTGGACGAAGTCATTACATTTGGTTACATCGCGAGGTACTTGACCTCTATATGATACATTTTACAAACATTGCATTCGTTTTTAAAAGACAAACTTTCTTTACATCGAAAGTTGACGACATGCATACCATTTCATAATATATTCAACTATAATTGACTTTATAATAATCTTGATGAACTCAATGACTCGAATGCAACGTCTTTCGAAATATGCCATGAATGACGCCAAGTAATATCCTTAAAATGGGTTAATGCACAGCAGAAGATTTCTTTAATACCTGAGAATAAACATGCTTTAAAGTGTCAATCAAAAGGTTGGTTAGTTCATTAGTTTATCATAAATGATCATTTTCATCATTTTTATAGACCACAAGATTTTCATTTCCATTTCTCATAAATATACGTCCCATGCATAGAGACAAAAATCATTCATATGGATTGAACACCTGGTAACCGACATTAACTAGATGCATATAAGAATATCCCCTATCATTCCGGGATATCCATCGGACATGATATAAAACAATATCGAAGTACTAAAGCATCCACTCCAACGGATGGGGTTCGTTAGGCCCAATAGATATATCTTTAGGATTCGCGTCAATTAGTAGATTGGTTTACTAATTCTTAGGTTACCAAGCAAAAAGGACATATTCGGCTTCGATCATTCAACCATAAAATGTAGTTTCGATTACTTGTGTCTATTTCATAAAATATTTATAAAAGCGCATGTATACTCAGTCCCAAAAATATATATTGCAAAAGCATTTAAAAGGGAGTAAATGAAACTCACTATACGATATTTTGTAGTAAAAATATTCATACGACGATACTGAACAATGCAGGGTTGGCCTCAGATTCACGAACCTATATCATTTATATATATATATATATATATATATATATATATATATATATATATATATATATATATATATATATATATATATATATATATATATATATTAACACATATAATTGTATTCGAACAAGTTTGTAATAATAATACTCATAATAATAATAATAATAATAATAATAATAATAATAATAATAATAATAATAATAATGATAATAATAATAATAATAATAATAATAATAATAATAATAATAATAATAATAATAATAATAATAATAATAATAATAACAATGATCTTGATAATCCTATTAATACTAATGTTAATAATAATAATAATCATAATTTTAATATTTAGTGTTAGTTTAATAATAGTAATAATAAAAAGATAATAATATTAATAAATAAATGAATAGATAAGTAACTACCTCAAAGGAGTAATTCTTAAAAAAAATGCTCAAGTCCGGGTTTGAACCCGCGACGTTCCGCTAACCCGATAATATCCTTAACCATCCCTCTGTTCATGTACTTCTGAAATTATTATTACAGTAAATATATTTAACTCGGATTTTCTTGCCTTCTTTTTAATCCTCAAGACTTTTCATTACCATTATCCTAGATCCATTTTCATTCTAACTTAATCATGTATCATACTCATAATCAATTTTAATCTTATTACCTAATCATCTTAATCGATCATCATTCGTCCTCTATCCTAATCGTTTCATTATCATCATCGTATGTCATCTATATCGTAATCATCATCATATTTAAACTATCTTTCTCGACACCATAATCTTTACCCGATATCATCATAATCAAGCATCATCATCATCGTATGTCATCTATATCGTAATCATCATCATCATTCTTTAACATCTCATCATCATAATCAAATTCTAATCGTCATCTTTTAAATCCATAATCACCTTGAGCTTGTTCATTTTATCACGCATTATTATCATTAACATATTCATTCTTGCTACTAACCCTCATCTTCAACATAGAGTCTTCATAATCATGATCAACTCATAAAAAAAATTGATAGTGAGTGGTATGGTATACAACAGCGACGGTGGCAATGGTATTATATGGGCTTCATACAACAAGTACATTAACTAGCAGCCCAACACGGCTCATAAGCCCAGCAAGGAAGTCCGAAATAAATAAAACGGCCTAAGTGCACAAGTAATAAGCCCAACTTCAAGGCTTGATCAAAAGTGTTATTACTGATTTTGTACAGTCGATTTGTACAAGGAATGGAAACAGGAAACAAGACGCATCATTATCAATAACTTATTTAATTCACGTATCACCATTGATAAAGGAAATAGAACATAATTAAAAAAAAGGAGTGTCTAGCAATATCATCAATTCGCTTTATGAAAACTGGTATTGGGTCTGGCCCAACAATAAACGAAATAATTGAATCCATTTGCTAAACCTCGTGATTGTTAATTAAGTGCAAGTGGGGTTTGGTTTTCTTATAGAATTTGTTGGCCATATAGTAAAAAATAAAAATAAAACACTCATTTAGCTGTAAAGGTCCAAGTTGTATTAACAAATAAGAATATAGGTTTATTCCCGAACCTTTATGCAGAAGAAGACAGTCCGACATATTGAGGCAAAAACGAGTGAGTTTCTTGATAGGAACAGTTGTGATTAAAATAATTAAGCAAGAAGATTGATAGGGTTGTTTATGTGATGATGGAGGTTCAATGAAGAGAGAGATGTGAGAGATTGAGTGCGGTGGTAATGGTTGTACGTGTTAGAAGGACAGGAAACAGTCGAACAGTTTTAAAGGAAATAAAGGGTGGTTCATGATGGGTTGTTCGAGTAAACCAAAATGGATAGCAACTTGCTAAAATGGGTGGTGGTATTGTGGGTTGTAAATGGGTGGTGTTGGAAGGTATCTTGGAGAAGGTGACCTTGATTTATTGTGGTGGTCGTGGGTTGATGCTCGATGTAACCATAAACATAAAATAGGTTGATGAACAATGGTGGTTAGAAAAAAGTGGCGAGTTATGATGATGATCAAAGTGATTCGTGGTGGTTGTCGGGAGTGGTGGTGGCTCTCAATTGTTGTGAGTTTAAAGGTTGCAACCACAACAACATTTGATGGTTGGCGATGGTCTTCAATGGCACCACCAAATTGATCGAAGTGGTGTTGTATTTGAAATTTTAATTTGTGGTTAAATGGGTTATTTTATTTAGGAACTAGAAAACTGAAAGAGATAATACATAGGTGATAGAGGTAACCCTCTTTCAGTGCATGTATCAATCAATATGTACATCTATATAAAAGTAGTACCAATCAAAAGCAGTAACATTTAAAACAATCATAAATAAGTAAACGTGCACTACCTACAGTATAGCAGCCTTACTCTTTGGTTTCTTGTTACCGACACTTTTTAATAAAGGAAATATATTGCACCCCGTTGTTAATCAGAGGCGAATAAAAAGTCTTCCGAAAAATTCCAAATTTTTAAATTAAATGTCTTTATTTATTTTAGTCATTATGGTATAAAATTTGATCATTAATTTATTAAATAAAAATTACATCAACTGTCCCTCTCAATTCTGGGCAAAATATAAAAAGTGTTAAAATTAAATAATTAGATCCTAAATATACTTTTAATAAGCCTATAACTTATATAACTCATTTTTGGATCACCTTTTATTTTAAAATCATATAAGTTCGTTTTTAACTTGATTAATAACCATCAAGATGGTAAACGAGTGCTACGAGCGTTTATTAAATAAATTCTAAATTATATATATTCAATGTACTTTTCATATATAGATAGATTTATAGTAATGTCATGTATTATTTTATTTACACAAATAAACTAACTCATATAAGTATTATTTACAGATAGTGGTTCGTGAATCGTCGGAAATAGTCGAAGGTCAAATAGATATCTGAAACAGTTCAAAATTTTCGAGACTCAACGCTACAGACTTTGCTCATCGTGTCGAAATCATATAAAGATTAGATTTAAATTTGATCAGAAATTTCCGGGTCGTCACACTTCAAGTCCATCTGGAGCGCCCAATATTTCCCTACATAAGGCGGACTTTGTAGTGACCCGAACTTTTCCATGTTTATATATATTAATTGTGATTGATATTTACATGATTAAATTTTTCCAACATGTTAAGCAATCAAACTTGTTAAGACTTGATTAATTGAAATATGTTTCATATAGACAATTGACCACCCAAGTTGACCGGTGATTCACGAACGTTAAAACTTGTAAAAACTATATGATGACATATATATGGATATATATATAGTTAACATGATACTATGATAAGTAAACATATCATTAAGTATATTAACAATGAACTACATATGTAAAAACAAGACTACTAACTTAATAATTTTTAAACGAGACATATATGTAACGATTATCGTTGTAAAGACATTTAATGTATATATATCATATTAATAGATATTCATACATGATAATATCATGATAATATAATAATTTAAAATCTCATTTGATATTATAAACATTGGGTTAACAACATTTAACAAGATCGTTAACCTAAAGGTTTCAAAACAACACTTACATGTAACGACTAACGATGACTTAACGACTCAGTTAAAATGTATATACATGTAGTGTTTTAATATGTATTTATACACTTTTGAAAGACTTCAATACACTTATCAAAATACTTCTACTTAACAAAAATGCTTACAATTACATCCTCGTTCAGTTTCATCAACAATTCTACTCGTATGCACCCGTATTCGTACTCGTACAATACACAGCTTTTAGATGTATGTACTATTGGTATATACAATCCAATGATCAGCTCTTAGCAGCCCATGTGAGTCACCTAACACATGTGGGAACCATCATTTGGCAACTAGCATGAAATATCTCATAAAATTACAAAAATATGAGTAATCATTCATGACTTATTTACATGAAAACAAAATTACATATCCTTTATATCTAATCCATACACCAACGACCAAAAACACCTACAAACACTTTAATTCTTCAATTTTCTTCATCTAATTGATCTCTCTCAAGTTCTATCTTCAAGTTCTAAGTGTTCTTCATATATTCTACAAGTTCTAGTTACATAAAATCAAGAATACTTTCAAGTTTGCTAGCTCACTTCCAATCTTGTAAGGTGATCATACAACCTCAAGAAATCTTTGTTTCTTACAGTAGGTTATCATTCTAATACAAGGTAATAATCATATTCAAACTTTGGTTCAATTTCTATAACTATAACAATCTTATTTCAAGTGATGATCTTACTTGAACTTGTTTTCGTGTCATGATTCTGCTTCAAGAACTTCGAGCCATCCAAGGATCCGTTGAAGCTAGATCCATTTTTCTATTTTCCAGTAGGTTTATCCAAGGAACTTAAGGTAGTAATGATGTTCATAACATCATTCAATTCATACATATAAAGCTATCTTATTCGAAGGTTTAAACTTGTAATCACTAGAACATAGTTTAGTTAATTCTAAACTTGTTCGCAAACAAAAGTTAATCCTTCTAACTTGACTTTTAAAATCAACTAAACACATGTTCTATATCTATATGATATGCTAACTTAATGATTTAAAATCTGGAAACACGAAAAACACCGTAAAATCGGATTTACGCCGTCGTAGTAACACAGCGGGCTGTTTTGGGTTAGTTAATTAAAAACTATGATAAACTTTGATTTAAAAGTTGTTATTTTGAGAAAATGATTTTTATTATGAACATGAAACTATATCCAAAAATTATGGTTAAACTCAAAGTGGAAGTATGTTTTCTAAAATGGTCATCTAGACGTCGTTCCTTCGACTGAAATGACTACCTTTACAAAAACAACTTGTAACTTATTTTTCTGACTATAAACCTATACTTTTTCTGTTTAGATTCATAAAATAGAGTTCAATATGAAACCATAGCAATTCGATTCACTCAAAACGGATTTAAAATGAAGAAGTTATGGGTAAAACAAGATTGGATAATTTTTTTCTCATTTTAGCTACGTGAAAATTGGTAACAAATCTATACCAACCATAACTTAATCAACTTGTATTGTATATTATGTAATCTTGAGATACCATAGACACGTATACAATGTTTCGACCTATCATGTCGACACATCTATATATATTTCGGAACAACCATAGACACTCTATATGTGAATGTTGGAGTTAGCTATACAGGGTTGAGGTTGATTCCAAAATATATATAGTTTGAGTTGTGATCAATACTGAGATACGTATACACTGGGTCGTGGATTGATTCAAGATAATATTTATCGATTTATTTCTGTACATCTAACTGTGGACAACTAGTTGTAGGTTACTAACGAGGACAGCTGACTTAATAAACTTAAAACATCAAAATATATTAAAAGTGTTGTAAATATATTTTGAACATACTTTGATATATATGTATATATTGTTATAGGTTCGTGAATCAACCAGTGGCCAAGTCTTACTTTCCGACGAAGTAAAAATCTGTGAAAGTGAGTTATAGTCCCACTTTTAAAATCTAATATTTTTGGGATGAGAATACATGCAGGTTTTATAAATGATTTACAAAATAGACACAAGTACGTGAAACTACATTCTATGGTTGAATTATCGAAATCGAATATGCCCCTTTTTATTAAGTCTGGTAATCTAAGAATTAGGGAACAGACACCCTAATTGACGCGAATCCTAAAGATAGATCTATCGGGCCCAACAAGCCCCATCCAAAGTACCGGATGCTTTAGTACTTCGAAATTTATATCATATCCGAAGGGTGTCCCGGAATGATGGGGATATTCTTATATATGCATCTTGTTAATGTCGGTTACCAGGTGTTCACCATATGAATGATTTTTATCTCTATGTATGGGATGTGTATTGAAATATGAAATCTTGTGGTCTATTATTATGATTTAATATATATAGGTTAAACCTATAACTCACCAACATTTTTGTTGACGTTTTAAGCATGTTTATTCTCAGGTGATTATTAAGAGCTTCCGATGTTGCATACTTAAATAAGGACGAGATTTGGAGTCCATGCTTGTATGATATTGTGTAAAAACTGCATTCAAGAAACTTATTTTGTTGTAACATATTTGTATTGTAAACCATTATGTAATGGTCGTGTGTAAACAGGATATTTTAGATTATCATTATTTGATAATCTACGTAAAGCTTTTTAAACCTTTATTGATGAAATAAAGGTTATGGTTTGTTTTAAAATGAATGCAGTCTTTGAAAAACGTCTCATATAGAGGTCAAAACCTCCCAACGAAATCAATTAATATGGAACGTTTTTAATCAATAAGAACGGGACATTTCAGTTGGTATCCGAGCGTTGGTCTTAGAGAACCAGAATTTTGCATTAGTGTGTCTTATCGAGTTTGTTAGGATGCATTAGTGAGTCTGGACTTCGACCGTGTTTACTTGAAAAATGATTGCTTAACAAATTTTGTTGGAAACTATATATTTTTAACATGTGAATATTATGTGATATATTAATCTCTTAACGCGTTTGATATTATGTGATAGATGTCTACCTCTAGAACAAGTCCCATTCACTCACCTAATAATAATGAAGAGTCAAATGTAAATTGGAATGATTCGTGGACTGATTCACAAGTTCCCGAAGAGGAACCGGAAGAAGAGTCGGAACCGGAAGAAGAATCGGAACCGGAAGAAGAATCGGAACCGGATGAAGAAATAGAACCGGTGGGGGAAATAATAAAACGGTTAAGTAAAATAAAATCATCAACCAACCGACCAAGGTTAATTATGGTCAATGGTGTTTCCGCCGAGGAAGCAAAATATTGGGAGGATTACCAATTCTCCGATGAATCGGATTCCGGAGAGAATTCCGATGATGTTATAGAAATTACCCCAACTGAATTTAAAAAGGCAAAAGAAAATAATAAGGAAAAGGGCATAAAAATAGAGAAATCTAATTCCAACCCCGATGAACTTTATATGTATCGTCAACCCCCGAAGTCCTTAAGTTGTAACAATGACCCGGGAACTTCTAAACCACCAGATTTTTCTAAACCAATGTGGAAAATTACGGCTCGTATTAGGGGAACATCATATATCCCTAGAAACTTGGCAAAACGAACCAAAACCGAAGAAGAAGAAACAAGCGAGTCGGAATAAGATAGTTGTATTCGTGTGGTGTAATATATGTAATATAGTGTGCTTATGCTTTATGATATATGTAAAAATTGCTTGTATTAATAAGTATTTTTTTTTATGAATCTAACTCTTGTCTATTTTACAGTATAAAAACACAAAATGGATAGACAACCCAATATTTTAAGAGACCTACCCGGAGACATGATTGATGAAATCTTGTCTAGAGTCGGTCAGAATTCTTCGGCACAACTATTTAAGGCGAGATCAGTTTGTAAGACATTCGAAGAACGTTCCAAGAATGCCTTGGTTTATAAAAGGCTTTCGTTCGAAAGATGGGGGATATCACATTGGGAAATCCATAAGTTACGACGTGTTTACTTTGACGCATATATTGCGGGGAACCCAAATGCTATTTTACGCAATGGGTTAAGAAATTATTTTGACTCAATATATCCGAATATTGGACTTCGTGATTTAGAAAAAGCGGCTAACATGCAACATAAAGAAGCATGTTATGCTTACGGATTAGCAATGTTTGCTTCTCACCAAAGTGAGAACAAGAACATCGGGCTACAACTATTAAACAAAACGTTTCCACAAGTGACGGAGTCGGTAATTGGGGTAAGAATGAGGTTTTTAGATTGTTACGGGACTGTTGGACATTACGTAACCCTCGTCCCTTTGACGACGTTACAACACGCTGTCTTATCAACGGCCATAACGGTTATGTTCCACAAGACCAAGGATGGGAAGTAATCCTAGTAAAACCAGAATGCATGACTTGTTTCTGGACGTATGAATTACGTGTCTTTATTGCCTTTGCTGAACGACTTGTGTACTAGCTAGAATTATCTTCACAACCATCTTGTATCAAATTTATTGTGTGCTATATTTCATGCTATATGTAAAATAAGCGGTATTGTAAGTTTGTAAAATATTGTGTAAAAGTTTGAACGCGAAATATTATTATAATCAGTTTTTCATATAGAATTGTAGTAGTTGAATTGTATATTAGCTACTAAGTATGAACTTAACGGGTAGGTACTACCCGAATTTAAACTTATAAAACGCTAATATGAAGAAAAAGCTTTTATAAATGAGTTCATATTATGCTACGAAATACTATTAACTACTCTTAATATTCTGTATGATTAACTTGTTCCATTTGACTATTTTGAAGGAAATGGCACCGACTACTCGACACACCGTGAATATGAATGAAGAGGAATTCCGTACTTTTCTAGCTTCAAACATAGCCGCAGTACAGGCTGCGCTACATACCAACAATAACCTTGGATCTAGCAGTACAGGAAATCGTGTAGGATGCACCTACAAAGAATTCACTGCCTGCAAACCTTTGGAATTTGATGGAACCGAAGGACCGATCGGATTAAAACGGTGGACCGAGAAGGTCGAATCGGTGTTTGCCATAAGTAAGTGTACTGAAGAGGACAAAGTGAAGTACGCTACGCATACCTTCACAGGTTCTGCGTTAACATGGTGGAATACCTATCTAGAGCAAGTGGGACAAGACGATGCGTATGTACTACCGTGGTCAGCATTCAAGCACTTGATGAACGAGAAGTACCGTCCCAGAACCGAGGTCAATAAGCTCAAGACAGAACTTAGAGGGTTACGAACCCAAGGATTTGATATTACCACGTACGAAAGACGATTCACAGAATTGTGCCTATTATGTCCGGGAGCATTCGAAGATGAGGAAGAGAAGATCGACGCGTTTGTGAAAGGATTACCGGAAAGAATCCAAGAAGATATAAGTTCACACGAGCCCGCCTCCATACAACAGGCATGTAGAATGGCTCACAAACTAGTGAACCAGATTGAAGAAAGAATTAAAGAACAGACTGCTGAAGAGGCCAATGTGAAGCAAGTCAAAAGAAAGTGGGAGGAAAACGGTGATAAGAATCACCAATACAACAACAACAGCAATTACAACAATAATCGCAACAATTATCCCAACAATCGCAACATCAATCGCAACTACAACAAACGAACCAACAACAACAACAACAACAGCAACTACAACAATCATCCCAACAACAATAATAACCGCAACAACAACAACAATCAGAAGCAGCTATGCCAAAGGTGTGAAAAGTATCACTCGGGGTTCTGCACCAAATTTTGCAACAAGTGTAAAAGAAATGGTCATAGCGTGGCGAAGTGTGAGGTCTATGGACCAGGGGTTAATAGAACGAAAGGAACAAATGGTGTCGGAACGAGTAATGGCGGAGCAAGTTATGCCAATGTAGTTTGTTATAAATGTGGAAAACCGGGCCACATTATTAGAAATTGCCCGAACCAGGGGAACACGAATGGACAAGGCCGCGGAAGAGTTTTCAATATTAATGCGGCAGAGGCACAGGAAGACCCGGAGCTTGTTACGGGTACGTTTCTTATTGACAATAAATCTGCTTACGTTTTATTTGATTCGGGTGCAGATAGAAGCTATATGAGTAGAGATTTTTGTGCTAAATTAAGTTGTCCATTGACGCCTTTGGATAGTAAATTTTTACTCGAATTAGCAAATGGTAAATTAATTTCAGCAGATAATATATGTCGGAATCGAGAAATTAAACTGGTTAGCGAAACATTTAAGATTGATTTGATACCAGTAGAGTTAGGGAGTTTTGATGTGATAATCAGTATGGACTGGTTGAAAGAAGTGAAAGCAGAGATCGTTTGTTACAAAAATGCAATTCGCATTATACGAGAAAAAGGAAAACCCTTAATGGTGTACGGAGAAAAGGGCAACACGAAGCTACATCTTATTAGTAATTTGAAGGCACAAAAACTAATAAGAAAAGGTTGCTATGCTGTTCTAGCACACGTCGAGAAAGTACAAACTGAAGAAAAGAGCATCAATGATGTTCCCATTGCAAAAGAATTTCCCGATGTATTTCCGAAAGAATTACCGGGATTACCCCCACATCGATCCGTTGAATTTCAAATAGATCTTGTACCAGGAGCTGCACCAATAGCTCGTGCTCCTTACAGACTCGCACCCAGCGAGATGAAAGAACTGCAAAGCCAATTACAAGAACTTTTAGAGCATGGTTTCATTCGACCAAGCACATCACCGTGGGGAGCTCCTGTTTTGTTTGTCAAGAAGAAAGATGGTACATTCAGGTTGTGTATCGACTACCGAGAGTTGAACAAACTTACCATCAAGAATCGATACCCACTACCGAGAATCGACGACTTATTTGATCAACTACAAGGCTTGTCTGTTTATTCAAAGATTGACTTACGTTCCGGGTATCATCAAATGCGGGTGAAAGAAGATGATATTCCAAAGACTGCTTTCAGAACACGTTACGGTCATTACGAGTTTATGGTCATGCCGTTTGGTTTAACTAATGCACCAGCTGTGTTCATGGACCTTATGAACCGAGTGTGTGGACCATACCTTGACAAGTTTGTCATTGTTTTCATTGATGACATACTTATTTACTCAAAGAATGACCAAGAACACGGTGAACATTTGAGAAAGGTGTTAGAAGTATTGAGGAAGGAAGAATTGTACGATAAGTTTTCAAAGTGTGCATTTTGGTTGGAAGAAGTTTAATTCCTCGGTCACATAGTGAACAAAGAAGGTATTAAGGTGGATCCGGCAAAGATAGAAACTGTTGAAAAGTGGGAAACCCCGAAAACTCCGAAACACATACGCCAGTTTTTAGGACTAGCTGGTTACTACAGAAGGTTCATCCAAGACTTTTCCAGAATAGCAAAACCCTTGACTGCATTAACGCATAAAGGGAAGAAATTTGAATGGAATGATGAACAAGAGAAAGCGTTTCAGTTATTGAAGAAAAAGCTAACTACGGCACCTATATTGTCATTGCCTGAAGGGAATGATGATTTTGTGATTTATTGTGACGCATCAAAGCAAGGTCTCGGTTGTGTATTAATGCAACGAACGAAGGTGATTGCTTATGCGTCTAGACAATTGAAGATTCATGAACAAAATTATACGACGCATGATTTGGAATTAGGCGCGGTTGTTTTTGCATTAAAGACTTGGAGGCACTACTTATATGGGGTCAAAAGTATTATATATACCGACCACAAAAGTCTTCAACACATATTTAATCAGAAACAACTGAATATGAGGCAGCGTAGGTGGATTGAATTGTTGAATGATTACGACTTTGAGATTCGTTACCACCCGGGAAAGGCAAATGTGGTAGCCGATGCCTTGAGCAGGAAGGACAGAGAACCCATTCGAGTAAAATCTATGAATATAATGATTCATAATAACCTTACTACTCAAATAAAGGAGGCGCAACAAGGAGTTTTAAAAGAGGGAAATTTAAAGGATGAAATACCCAAAGGATCGGAGAAGCATCTTAATATTCGGGAAGACGGAACCCGGTATAGGGCTGAAAGGATTTGGGTACCAAAATTTGGAGATATGAGAGAAATGGTACTTAGAGAAGCTCATAAAACCAGATACTCAATACATCCTGGAACGGGGAAGATGTACAAGGATCTCAAGAAACATTTTTGGTGGCCGGGTATGAAAGCCGATGTTGCTAAATATGTAGGAGAATGTTTGACGTGTTCTAAGGTCAAAGCTGAGCATCAGAAACCATCAGGTCTACCTCAACAACCCGAAATCCCAGAATGGAAATGGGAAAACATTACCATGGATTTCATCACTAAATTGCCAAGGACTGCAAGTGGTTTTGATACTATTTGGGTAATAATTGATCGTCTCACCAAATCAGCACACTTCCTGCCAATAAGAGAAGATGACAAGATGGAGAAGTTAGCACGACTGTATTTGAAGGAAGTCATCTCCAGACATGGAATACCAATCTCTATTATCTCTGATAGGGATGGCAGATTTATTTCAAGATTCTGACAGACATTACAGCAAGCATTAGGAACTCGTCTAGACATGAGTACTGCCTATCATCCACAAACTGATGGGCAGAGCGAAAGGACGATACAAACACTTGAAGACATGCTACGAGCATGTGTTATTGATTTCGGAAACAGTTGGGATCGACATCTACCGTTAGCAGAATTTTCCTACAACAACAGCTACCATTCAAGCATTGAGATGGCGCCGTTTGAAGCACTTTATGGTAGAAAGTGCAGGTCTCCGATTTATTGGAGTGAAGTGGGGGATAGACAGATTACGGGTCCGGAGATTATACAAGAAACTACCGAGAAGATCATCCAAATTCAACAACGGTTGAAAACCGCCCAAAGTCGACAAAAGAGCTACGCTGACATTAAAAGAAAAGATATAGAATTTGAAATTGGAGAGATGGTCATGCTTAAAGTTTCACCTTGGAAAGGCGTTGTTCGATTTGGTAAACGAGGGAAATTAAATCCAAGGTATATTGGACCATTCAAGATTATTGATCGTGTCGGACCAGTAGCTTACCGACTTGAGTTACCTCAACAACTCGCAGCTGTACATAACACTTTCCACGTCTCGAATTTGAAGAAATGTTTTGCTAAAGAAGATCTCAATATTCCGTTAGATGAAATCCAAATCAACGAAAAACTCCAATTCATCGAAGAACCCGTCGAAATAATGGATCGTAAGGTTAAAAGACTTAAGCAAAACAAGATACCCATTTTTAAGGTTCGATGGAATGCTCGTAGAGGACCCGAGTTCACCTGGGAGCGTGAAGATTAGATGAAGAAGAAATACCCGCATCTATTTCCAGAAGATTCGTCAACACCTTCAACAGCTTAAAATTTCGGGACGAAATTTATTTAACGGGTAGGTACTGTAGTGACCCGAACTTTTCCATGTTTATATATATTAATTGTGATTGATATTTACATGATTAAATTTTTCCAACATGTTAAGCAATCAAACTTGTTAAGACTTGATTAATTGAAATATGTTTCATATAGACAATTGACCACCCAAGTTGACCGGTGATTCACGAACGTTAAAACTTGTAAAAACGACATCACGTATCACCATTGATAAAGGAAATAGAACATAATTAAAAAAAAGGAGTGTCTAGCAATATCATCAATTCGCTTTATGAAAACTGGTATTGGGTCTGGCCCAACAATAAACGAAATAATTGAATCCATTTGCTAAACCTCGTGATTGTTAATTAAGTGCAAGTGGGGTTTGGTTTTCTTATAGAATTTGTTGGCCATATAGTAAAAAATAAAAATAAAACACTCATTTAGCTGTAAAGGTCCAAGTTGTATTAACAAATAAGAATATAGGTTTATTCCCGAACCTTTATGCAGAAGAAGACAGTCCGACATATTGAGGCAAAAACGAGTGAGTTTCTTGATAGGAACAGTTGTGATTAAAATAATTAAGCAAGAAGATTGATAGGGTTGTTTATGTGATGATGGAGGTTCAATGAAGAGAGAGATGTGAGAGATTGAGTGCGGTGGTAATGGTTGTACGTGTTAGAAGGACAGGAAACAGTCGAACAGTTTTAAAGGAAATAAAGGGTGGTTCATGATGGGTTGTTCGAGTAAACCAAAATGGATAGCAACTTGCTAAAATGGGTGGTGGTATTGTGGGTTGTAAATGGGTGGTGTTGGAAGGTATCTTGGAGAAGGTGACCTTGATTTATTGTGGTGGTCGTGGGTTGATGCTCGATGTAACCATAAACATAAAATAGGTTGATGAACAATGGTGGTTAGAAAAAAGTGGCGAGTTATGATGATGATCAAAGTGATTCGTGGTGGTTGTCGGGAGTGGTGGTGGCTCTCAATTGTTGTGAGTTTAAAGGTTGCAACCACAACAACATTTGATGGTTGGCGATGGTCTTCAATGGCACCACCAAATTGATCGAAGTGGTGTTGTATTTGAAATTTTAATTTGTGGTTAAATGGGTTATTTTATTTAGGAACTAGAAAACTGAAAGAGATAATACATAGGTGATAGAGGTAACCCTCTTTCAGTGCATGTATCAATCAATATGTACATCTATATAAAAGTAGTACCAATCAAAAGCAGTAACATTTAAAACAATCATAAATAAGTAAACGTGCACTACCTACAGTATAGCAGCCTTACTCTTTGGTTTCTTGTTACCGACACTTTTTAATAAAGGAAATATATTGCACCCCGTTGTTAATCAGAGGCGAATAAAAAGTCTTCCGAAAAATTCCAAATTTTTAAATTAAATGTCTTTATTTATTTTAGTCATTATGGTATAAAATTTGATCATTAATTTATTAAATAAAAATTACATCAACTGTCCCTCTCAATTCTGGGCAAAATATAAAAAGTGTTAAAATTAAATAATTAGATCCTAAATATACTTTTAATAAGCCTATAACTTATATAACTCATTTTTGGATCACCTTTTATTTTAAAATCATATAAGTTCGTTTTTAACTTGATTAATAACCATCAAGATGGTAAACGAGTGCTACGAGCGTTTATTAAATAAATTCTAAATTATATATATTCAATGTACTTTTCATATATAGATAGATTTATAGTAATGTCATGTATTATTTTATTTACACAAATAAACTAACTCATATAAGTATTATTTACAGATAGTGGTTCGTGAATCGTCGGAAATAGTCGAAGGTCAAATAGATATCTGAAACAGTTCAAAATTTTCGAGACTCAACGCTACAGACTTTGCTCATCGTGTCGAAATCATATAAAGATTAGATTTAAATTTGATCGGAAATTTCCGGGTCGTCACACTTCAAGTCCATCTGGAGCGCCCAATATTTCCCTACATAAGGCGGACTTTGTAGTGACCCGAACTTTTCCATGTTTATATATATTAATTGTGATTGATATTTACATGATTAAATTTTTCCAACATGTTAAGCAATCAAACTTGTTAAGACTTGATTAATTGAAATATGTTTCATATAGACAATTGACCACCCAAGTTGACCGGTGATTCACGAACGTTAAAACTTGTAAAAACTATATGATGACATATATATGGATATATATATAGTTAACATGATACTATGATAAGTAAACATATCATTAAGTATATTAACAATGAACTACATATGTAAAAACAAGACTACTAACTTAATAATTTTTAAACGAGACATATATGTAACGATTATCGTTGTAAAGACATTTAATGTATATATATCATATTAATAGATATTCATACATGATAATATCATGATAATATAATAATTTAAAATCTCATTTGATATTATAAACATTGGGTTAACAACATTTAACAAGATCGTTAACCTAAAGGTTTCAAAACAACACTTACATGTAACGACTAACGATGACTTAACGACTCAGTTAAAATGTATATACATGTAGTGTTTTAATATGTATTTATACACTTTTGAAAGACTTCAATACACTTATCAAAATACTTCTACTTAACAAAAATGCTTACAATTACATCCTCGTTCAGTTTCATCAACAATTCTACTCGTATGCACCCGTATTCGTACTCGTACAATACACAGCTTTTAGATGTATGTACTATTGGTATATACAATCCAATGATCAGCTCTTAGCAGCCCATGTGAGTCACCTAACACATGTGGGAACCATCATTTGGCAACTTGCATGAAATATCTCATAAAATTACAAAAATATGAGTAATCATTCATGACTTATTTACATGAAAACAAAATTACATATCCTTTATATCTAATCCATACACCAACGACCAAAAACACCTACAAACACTTTAATTCTTCAATTTTCTTCATCTAATTGATCTCTCTCAAGTTCTATCTTCAAGTTCTAAGTGTTCTTCATATATTCTACAAGTTCTAGTTACATAAAATCAAGAATACTTTCAAGTTTGCTAGCTCACTTCCAATCTTGTAAGGTGATCATCCAACCTCAAGAAATCTTTGTTTCTTACAGTAGGTTATCATTCTAATACAAGGTAATAATCATATTCAAACTTTGGTTCAATTTCTATAACTATAACAATCTTATTTCAAGTGATGATCTTACTTGAACTTGTTTTCGTGTCATGATTCTGCTTCAAGAACTTCGAGCCATCCAAGGATCCGTTGAAGCTAGATCCATTTTTCTATTTTCCAGTAGGTTTATCCAAGGAACTTAAGGTAGTAATGATGTTCATAACATCATTCAATTCATACATATAAAGCTATCTTATTCGAAGGTTTAAACTTGTAATCACTAGAACATAGTTTAGTTAATTCTAAACTTGTTCGCAAACAAAAGTTAATCCTTCTAACTTGACTTTTAAAATCAACTAAACACATGTTCTATATCTATATGATATGCTAACTTAATGATTTAAAATCTGGAAACACGAAAAACACCGTAAAATCGGATTTACGCCGTCGTAGTAACACAGCGGGCTGTTTTGGGTTAGTTAATTAAAAACTATGATAAACTTTGATTTAAAAGTTGTTATTTTGAGAAAATTATTTTTATTATGAACATGAAACTATATCCAAAAATTATGGTTAAACTCAAAGTGGAAGTATGTTTTCTAAAATGGTCATCTAGACGTCGTTCCTTCGACTGAAATGACTACCTTTACAAAAACAACTTGTAACTTATTTTTCTGACTATAAACCTATACTTTTTCTGTTTAGATTCATAAAATAGAGTTCAATATGAAACCATAGCAATTCGATTCACTCAAAACGGATTTAAAATGAAGAAGTTATGGGTAAAACAAGATTGGATAATTTTTTTCTCATTTTAGCTACGTGAAAATTGGTAACAAATCTATACCAACCATAACTTAATCAACTTGTATTGTATATTATGTAATCTTGAGATACCATAGACACGTATACAATGTTTCGACCTATCATGTCGACACATCTATATATATTTCGGAACAACCATAGACACTCTATATGTGAATGTTGGAGTTAGCTATACAGGGTTGAGGTTGATTCCAAAATATATATAGTTTGAGTTGTGATCAATACTGAGATACGTATACACTGGGTCGTGGATTGATTCAAGATAATATTTATCGATTTATTTCTGTACATCTAACTGTGGACAACTAGTTGTAGGTTACTAACGAGGACAGCTGACTTAATAAACTTAAAACATCAAAATATATTAAAAGTATTGTAAATATATTTTGAACATACTTTGATATATATGTATATATTGTTATAGGTTCGTGAATCAACCAGTGGCCAAGTCTTACTTTCCGACGAAGTAAAAATCTGTGAAAGTGAGTTATAGTCCCACTTTTAAAATCTAATATTTTTGGGATGAGAATACATGCAGGTTTTATAAATGATTTACAAAATAGACACAAGTACGTGAAACTACATTCTATGGTTGAATTATCGAAATCGAATATGCCCCTTTTTATTAAGTCTGGTAATCTAAGAATTAGGGAACAGACACCCTAATTGACGCGAATCCTAAAGATAGATCTATCGGGCCCAACAAGCCCCATCCAAAGTACCGGATGCTTTAGTACTTCGAAATTTATATCATATCCGAAGGGTGTCCCGGAATGATGGGGATATTCTTATATATGCATCTTGTTAATGTCGGTTACCAGGTGTTCACCATATGAATGATTTTTATCTCTATGTATGGGATGTGTATTGAAATATGAAATCTTGTGGTCTATTATTATGATTTAATATATATAGGTTAAACCTATAACTCACCAACATTTTTGTTGACGTTTTAAGCATGTTTATTCTCAGGTGATTATTAAGAGCTTCCGCTGTTGCATACTTAAATAAGGACGAGATTTGGAGTCCATGCTTGTATGATATTGTGTAAAAACTGCATTCAAGAAACTTATTTTGTTGTAACATATATGTATTGTAAACCATTATGTAATGGTCGTGTGTAAACAGGATATTTTAGATTATCATTATTTGATAATCTACGTAAAGCTTTTTAAACCTTTATTGATGAAATAAAGGTTATGGTTTGTTTTAAAATGAATGCAGTCTTTGAAAAACGTCTCATATAGAGGTCAAAATCTCCCAACGAAATCAATTAATATGGAACGTTTTTAATCAATAAGAACGGGACATTTCAGACTTAGCACAACCAGGTATTCCTGAAACGAATTATAGCTTAAACTAGAAAGGAAATCGACCGCGCATTGCGGCGGTAACTTTTTAGTTGTACACAAAAAGCATATGTAAATATTGTCTATGACTCTTACCCAATAAAATCAACATACACTCTAAATTAATATCAATAATTCTAAGAAAATCAACTGCATACATATCATTCTTTGTAATCTGACCAAATTGTATAAGAGAAGTCAAACTGATCACATTTTTTCAATCTGTCATTTCATTATCACAACTACATTGACACTTTAAAAAAGATACACCAGATTGAAAGCATGTTGTTATTCTCCTTTAACTGTGATACTTTTAACATTCGCCCGAAATATGAGGATTACAACTCTCCATTCTAAAATTTCGAGCTTTATGACCACTTTTCATGTTCAAAAATAAACAATGCAGAACCATTTTACCTCGGAACCATCATCTTTATGACCATTTACCTATGAACCATTGCGTTTTTGGTGTTGTGGTGTGTGGTGATTCATAAATTCTTTGTCTTTATCTTAAGGGAATATTGGGTTGCCTTCCTCTTCCTACTGTGTGTTTGGAGTCTATGCTCCAAATAAGGTGTTGTAGGCTATATACTTGTGTCATCATCAAATATATCTAGCCAACCACCTATGGAAGAAACAATAAGAATAATCAACAACATATTAAAAATTTCAACATTCTTCATAGTAATTCAAAAATATAATAGAATGGCAATGGGCAGATCCCTAAAATATGTTTCTTGGCAGATCTCTAAACTATGTTTCATGGGCAGATCCCTAAAATATGTTTCATGGCAATAACATCAGTTAGCTCTAGACCACCCTCTTAAAACTAAGCACATTTAACTAAATGGTGTTTGATTACAGGTGGAAGTTTGTATTATTAGACCTCTATGCAAAGCATATAACTTACATAGCATAAAGATGCTAGCACTCTGAAGTCGATTCTCTATATGCGATCCGGGAAATGAGCCAAACATTATCTTAATCGAAAAAAAACCCTTTAAAAGCTGTAAATTTAGATATTCAAATATAAATGGAATTCGTAAACACATTAAGACCATTGTTTATTAGCAAAAAATATGAACGATTTTTTTTTTTTTTTGAGGTTGACCCACCTCCTGGACCAAATATAAATTACCCATAAAATCTCCACAATATAGATTCACTGAGTTTCCCTCTATTCAAACAGAACAAAACTAAATAAACTTACCCAATCAAACTGTATTTGTCTTTTTCTCAAGAAATTTCTCGATGTTTTGGATTCCCTCATAGACATATATTGTTTCTATATATTCTCATGCCAAACTGCAGCCATAAAATTGAAGCAGATATCAATAAACACTTCTTGAAACAATGAGCAAACAATTGTTGTGGTTTCGAGTGGCAGTTGAGCCCCACATAAATTTGTATGCAATCCAACCTCAATGTATTGCCACTACAACCTATAATTGAAACCGAAAAGATATGAAGTTTTAGACGTAATTATATATATAGTATTTAGTCATTACTCATTAAGTTCTCACTTGTGGCACTCTGGATCTTTGCATATATTATACACTTTTATGATCCAAACCTCAGAATGAGTCCATTTGCAAAATTCCCTTCTAACCTATATATTAACCGTCATGACCATTGAGTTTGCAAACTACGAAAAACACATACAACCTTAAAAATCTTCAATCTATGTATTACAAATAATAAAATACTCATATACCTGAATGCGTGGTACTTTTGCATCATCTTCTAGGGACTGTTTCAATCCTTCAATAACACAGGTTCAAACCGGGAGTGATTTCATAAGTAGACAAAAAAAAAAAATATAAGTGACATAATTCGTAACAGGTTGAGATTGTATAACTAAGCATAAGTAATAATGGACCTCTTGTTTTCATCTTTCTCTTTGAGCTTCAACTTCAGCATCTTTTGTCCCTCCGTTGGGATTAATAATCTCCATTCCTTCATAACCAAGCAAGCCAACCACAAAATTAATCCAAATATATCAGCAACACAACTTCACGGTAACAAATTTAGCATTTGCTACACTTTCATTATCTCAAATCAATTGTCCAAAGTTATTTGCCATACTCTCAAAAAACTAAGGATCTAGATCGACTTCAATTGAATGGTTTAAACATCATAGTTGATATGTATTATCTAGACAAAACAACCTATTTATACTTCTGATAAAGTCATCATCTTTTTAAACAATAACCATATTGGATCCAAAATTATATATATCACCACATAACAAAGCATGTTGGACATGATTCTGCATTAACAAATCCACATAATCCAAAGTCAAACCAAAAAAACTTTTATTTAGTAAATCATCACAGACATCAGTACCAATAGCTACAATAACAACAAAACTCACAAATTGTAACCTGTAGAAATGGGATCACTAACACCATGCCATCATCAGAATCAGCACTATAATCAGAACTTTAGTAAGAATTCAGAGCAAGTTAAGCACAAACCTAGGCCACCATAACGACTTTACGCAGCTGCAATTAAGACATTTTCAACCGTTTTTTAGCATTAACGCTCTCAAGTTACGAAAAATTATAAAATCATAATCACATATAGTTAATTACCTGAATTTACTATGACAATTGAAGGTGCACTGCTTGCACTTAAGAAAACCTCTTAAGTTGAAAATCACAAATAAATCAGACTCGATAACGCAATTATAGTGAGCAAACGACACTGTCACAACCGAAACAAAACCATTGCAAAAAAAAAAAAAAAAATCAAGACAACTTACTTTATTCTCGATGAAAAATCAAGTAACCAAAGATGCAATCAAGAACATCAACCGATTTGGAGGTGAGGGCAGCGAGACGACAGAAGTAGCAGCAAAAACAGTGATGTTGAAGGTTTGAATTGAATGGACTCAAATCCTAATTTATCATCAGTCTATTTTCCCCCCCTTTAAGATGGAAATTGATTGATGTAATGGCCGATTTAGGTCAAACACAACAATCAAAGAAAGGAAATTGGCCAACCTTGAATTTGGTTGAATGAGATGGTGATCTGAAAGGAAGAAGAGCAGAAAGAGGGGAAGGAAGTAGATGAAGGTAGGTGAAGGTGGTGAAGCGGGGGAGTTTTTTTATATTGGGTTGGAGATGTCGTTTAGGGCAAGCGTGGGAAGAAAACGACCAAATTTTGAGTGGGTATTAGTATATATGGATAATTAAATACTTAGACATTAATAATTCTAAAAAATCAAATAGAAAATATGTTTCAAATCAATAATTTAAATTAAAATAATTAAAATATTCTTGTTATTTAATAGTAAAGTATGAGAGTAAAAAAAAGTAAAGAAAAAAAGTAAAATAAAATAGTTTAAATAAAATATTAAAAAAGAGTAGTAAAAAAATAATAAAAGAAGGCATATAAATATTGTAAGAAATGTTAGATTAAAAAAAGATTTTAAAACTAAAAGAATGGGAGTAGGAGGATTGAGTTAAAAAAAAAAAAAAAAAAAAAAAAGGATGTATTATGAAAACTCAAAAAATGTATCATTGAGTAAAAAGAGTAAAAAAGAGAAAAATGAGAGGGGTTAGCTTGAAAACTTTATAAAAAAAGAATATCAATAGGAAAGGATTAGCTGGGACTCGAACCTAGAACCACTAGATCAACAACACATGCTTCAAAACATTGCTCCATTCTTACATGTGTTATGCTTTTGCAATATAGAATATTTAAGTCCCAACTAATTTGAAGTGGGTAACTATTCGTCAATAGTAACCCACTGTTGCTCAAATGTATATATGTACAATGCATATCTAACGAACAGAGTTTTTGTAATAGTGTTTATGTACAATATTATTTTTTTAAAGGCAAGTTGTCGGTATCATCCACAGAGAACTTAACCACCTTCGTGATTATATGTCACGCACACATGCGTTCGGGAGGAAACCTGAATTGCATTGCAGGAATCCAATTCTTAAATAATTTTAAGGGGCAGACGGACCGGGTTTGAATCCTGAATGGATGTAGGAGAAAAGCCTCATGTGATCAATCTGGAGCTTTATATTTCATGCAGATTGATTAATATGATGGACAGAGCGAAGCTCGAACCCATGACCTGTGAGGACCCGTCCTAATCCATCTGGACGAAGTCCATATCGATTATAAACGATTCACAATAGTTGATTTCATCGCGAGGTTCATGACCTCTATATAATACATTTTACAAACAATTGCATTCGTTTTTCGAAAGACAAACTTTCTTTACATCAAAAGTTGACGACATGCATGCCATTTCGTAATACATCCAACTATAATTGACTTAATAATAATCTTGATGAACTCGACGACTCGAATGCAACGTCTTTTAAAATATGTCATAAATGACTCCAAGTAATATCTCTCATATGAGCAAATGCACAGCGGAAGATTTCTTTCGTACCTGAGAATAAACATGCTTTAAAGTGTCAACCAAAAGGTTGGTGAGTTCATTAGTTTAACATAAATAATCATTTTCATCATTTTAATAGACCACAAGGTTTTCATTTCCAGTTCTCATAAATAAGCATCTCATGCATAGAGACAAAAATATCATTCATATGGATTGAACACCTGGTAACCGACGTTAACTTAATGCATAGAATATCCCCATCATTCCGGGATCCTCCTTCGGACATGATATAAATTTCGAAGTACTAAAGCATCCGGTACTTTGGATGGGACTTGTTGGGCCCGATAGATCTATCTTTAGAGTTCGCGTCAATTAGGGTGTCTGTTCCCTAATTCTTAGATTACCAGACTTAATAAAAAGGGGCATATTCGATTTCGATAATTCAACCATATAATGTAGTTTCGATTACTTGTGTCTATTTCGTAAAACATTTATAAAAATTGTGCATGTATTCTCAGCCCAAAAATATAAAGGGTAAAATGGTAAATGAAACTCACCTAATGTATTTTGTAGTAAAAATACATAGAACGACATTGAACAAGTATAGGGTTGGCCTCGGATTCACGAACCTATATCATTTGTATATTTATTAATATACATAACCGTAATCGATCAAATTTATATATATATATATATATATAACTTTATTAGTTATATTATTTTTATGTTGAATATATTTATATGTTTCATTTATTCTTTTTGTTATATATAAAAATATTAATTTTTGTTATGTTATATGTATTAAATATATATTTATATATAAATATCATTTGGTTGTTTATGTAGTATTTTAATAATACTAAGATAATATTTTAGGTGATAACAATAATAATAATGATAGTACTAATAATAATGATAATAGTATTAATAATTCTATAAATGATAATATTAATGATAGTTTTTATAATAAATCTCATATTAATGATAATAATAGTAGTTTTTAATAACATGAATAATTTAATAGTAATGGTAATGAATATAATAATTTTGATAATAATACCTAATGCTTAATAATAACAATAATAATAATAATAATAATAATAATAATAATAATAATAATAATAATAATAATAATAATAATAATAATAATAATAATAATAATAATAATAATAATAATAACAGAGTATACCCTTTAAAAGCTTCTTTAAAAAGAATTGCCCCAAACAAGAATCGAACTCGAGACCTCTCGATCAAGAACCTCACGCCCAACCGTTGAACCCTTACTTGCTTTCTATTTTAATTTACCCAATAAATTCTCTTATCCTATAATTCAGCCCATATCAAAATCCCATTTGTAAAACCTTTAACTAAGAAACGGCCCAACTAAAAGTAATAACAATCGGCCCAACACAATACTTGATCACGGCCCAAGCTTTCAGACAGCCCAACAGCTTCTAGTGAATATATAAAAAAAATTGTAGTGGCCTGGGTTCGAACCCAGGACCTCTCGTTCACCTGACAAACTCCTAGCCATCCCTCTGCCTTCTGCTGTTCTGTTTTAATCCCATAGTTAAATTTATTTACGCCATTTGTTTTTCTGTTTCTTCATTACGTTCATAACAGTAACAGAAAATAATATAATTGCTGCAGCAGATTAGCAAAAACAATCTTCATCATCTTATCGTCATTAAATCTATTTCGATCCATATCACAAGAACCCTCGACATAATCTTCGATCATCATCAGTATCTATATCATCGGGTACCATTATCATAATCATATCATTCTTCTAATGATCACCATGATTATCATAATCATCATACCATTTGTTTTAAAAAAAATTCATCATCGTCGTTGTATATACAAAAGAAAATTATAACTATACTCATCATCATCAACATAAACATCATAAAATCATCATCTTCATCCTAATCTAACCGTGTATCATTATCATTATCGTCTTTTCAGCAGTTACCTATGCATGTTCTTGGCCCAACGAAAATAGTAACACAACCAAAAAAAAATGCATCCCAAACTGTCCGTTTACAGTCCAAGTTAGGGTGTATGCTTTGATATAATTATTTGATATAAATAGCGAAGATGTACGGGGGTTTTCGGTGGTGTGGGGTTCGGTCAAACAAGGGCAGCAGTACTCTTACCTCTCAACATATATTTACGTATCAAGTATTAAAAAAAAAAACAATGACCCCATACTTGTCTGCCATTACCTTCCCATCACAATCCACTTGCATGATAGAAAAGAACTCTATAATAATATCATCTGCACTCATAGTGTCAACTTTTAAAAGTGCACCTATATCATTCAATTCGTGTATTTAATGTCCACTAGATAATAGAATTCGCAGCTTTGATTGAAGGCTGAATTGGTTTAACAACACGAAATAGAAACAAGTAGCAGTACAGCAGGTTCGTTGTGATCTAACCGAAGTAATAACGAGCAGTTCTTTGTGGTTGTGATCCAACGAAAAGGGTGATAGCAGGTGTTCTCGTTTACTAGTTTGTTCGACAGCAAACATAAAGGTATTTAAAACACAGCTGTTTGGTGGTGATGACGAGGGTGGTAACCGGTGTGGTGGCGGTTTTGGTGGTAGCATCTTGAAGGGTTGTAATGATGATCGATTAATACAAATAAAAGCATGGTGGTGATCGTTCATTTTAGTGGGGGTTAAAGGTTGTATCCGGTCGATAGCACAAGATGGAGTGGAGATTGAGGTGGGGTGTTGATTTAGTTCGATAACACCGGAAGGTAAGTGAACGTTTTTGATAGGTTTTGTGTTGAAGAAAAAGAAAACGATTCAGGATGGCACAAGTTTGTAGGGATTTATAATTGATAATGGTAATGGAGAATGATTCGTTTAACCCTGATATGATTAATTATATGATGTATGAATCTGTCGACTTCTCTTTAATCAGACAACAATGACAGGAGGAAGGATAAATAAATAAAGTTTGAATACGATTGCTAATGAATTTTTGGATTATGTATGTGATTGATTCCTGATTGGTACTATCCATTAAGGAGAAAACAAATTTCCTACAGTATTGAAAACGATCGGAAACAGAATACGTTGCTTCCTGTGTTTATATATGTATATACGGCTCTATATATTTATATATATATCTGTATATGTAATTATATTATATAAATATATCTGTATTTTGTGTATGTATTTCTTATAATGTATCTGTATAATTAGGGTATATATATCAGTATATGTATCTGCATTCATATATTGTATATCATATATGTATATATATGTTTTTATATATTTTTGATTTTTATATATATCCATCTATATATATTCATTTATATGTATATATATAATTTAGATCTAATTAATATTAATAATCATTAATGTATAAATGATAATAATATTATTAACATTTATATTAATAATAATAAATGATAAAAATAAAATAATAATAATAATATCATTACTAAATATAATGGATTATATATTTCAAATAAAAATACAATTAATAACTTTAATAACACTGATATAATAATAAAAATACTAAGTATAATAATACTAATATTATTAATAATATCCATAATATTAATAATAATACTATATCAATTAATATATATCAAATTCGTATATATAGATTATGTATTTAAATAACACTAGTCTTGATATTATTATTGAAAGTAATAACAATATTATTATAACAATTATATTTTTGCTTATAATTACATTTAGTAAATATTACAATGTAATAATTCTTAATAACAATCATATATATATTTATGTATATATATATATATATATATATATATATATATATATATATATATATATATATATATATATATATATATATATATATATATATGTATGTATATACTTTTATTTTTATATATATCTACATAATTATCTACACAGTTTGTTCGTGAATCATCAGGCATGGTCAAATGGTAATTGATTACATGAATATAAATTTCAAAATTTTCGAGACTCAACATTACAGACTTTGCTTATCGTATCGGAAACATATCAAGATTTGGTTTAAAACTAGAAAAAATTCGACCGCGCGTTGCTGCGGTTGTATTCGACGCGCGGTCAAATTTGGATATACGTTGTTTGGTACCTAATATATCTAGTAGGTTGGGTTGTTTGTTGGACGTGTATGTATATGTATGTAAAGCTTTTTTAACGATGTCCGTTTCACGTAAAGTTAGTCGCGTTGTGTTCGTAAAATTATTTCGAGTTGAACGGTGGTCTCGGAAAAATTTAACGCGCACCGAGCGAGAATATAGGGCCCGTTATTTAGTGTTTTTTTAACGGAAACTAAAATATCGATATGATGTAGTTAGTTTGGGTAGTTTATTAGAGGGGTGTGTATGTATTGAATATAGTCCGAGGTATTTAGCGTTTTTTTAGAAGTGTCCGTTTCGCGTCTAGTTAGTCCCGTTGTGTTCGTTAGATTTTTTTGAGTTGAACGGTGGGATTGAAAAAATTTAACGCGAGCCGGGCGGAAAGATATGTCCCGCTGAAAATATGGGTGGAGTTTGTTTAAGATTTTTAATTAAAATATGTATTTTACACTTTACACCCCTGTTTTGAGGGTTTGGGTGTAAGTTGTCACATTTTTTAGGGGGTTTTTTTGGTTTTTTTCCCCCTTTTTTCCCTCCTTGTCGTTTTGGCCGAGATTTTTGGGGGGGATGGGGTCAAACGACCAAATTCTGTGTGTTGATTAGTATGTAGTGGTAATTAGTGAAAATTTTCCGGGTCACTACATGACCTAAACCCATACCCTACCCATAAGGCCATAAGGTGTGTGGATACCACTAATGCAAGCCTCCAATGGTTCATGTACAAATTATAATTGTTTTTGTACAAATAGACTTCACGTGCAAATTATAATTGTTTTTGTACAAACTATATATAACAAGTTAAGGAGCTCGCGCTTCGCAGTGGAACTCCAAAGCAGGTTCTAATGGTAAATCCAGTGTTTGAAAAAAAGAAAAAACTAACGTGTATGAAAGGTGGACCCAACTATTTAGCGTTTTTTAAAAATCATCCGTTTTGCGAGTAGTTAGTTGCGTTGTGTTCGTAAAATTATTTCGAGTTGAACGGTATTGTTGGAAAAATTTAACTCGCGAGCGAGCGAGAAGATATGATCCGTTGAAAATTTAAGTGGAGTTTATTTAAGATTTTTTGTGAGAATTTTGGTTTGACATTTTGCCCCCTAGTTGCGGGGTCGATTTGTATTTTGATCAAAGTTGAAGGGTTATTTTGAAAAAATCGAATTTTAGCATTAAAATAATGCTATGAATAGTAAAAACATAGTTTCTATTAAAAAATCAAATTTTAACATTAAAATAATGTTATGAATAATAAAAACATAGTTTATATTGAATATATGTATTTATAATTATAATTATAATATAATGCATGTCTTGCAAATTGAGGTTTTGTAATTGTGTTCATGTACAAACTATAATGAATGTCTTACATATTTGTATGAACCCAAAATAATCAACAATGTAAACGTACTAAGGCCACAACAAAATGTCAACTTATAAATGCATGTCTTACATGTTTGTATTTAACATCATCGTCATCAATTTTGACTTTTTCTGAATTTATTTATTATTTAGGGAGACCTTGAGTTTTTTATCAACCTCAATTTGTTTCATCTACTTCTATTTTTTACTCTTTTTTATCTATCGAATTTAGCAAACATTCTCCCGATGCAACGCGAGAGACGACTTACCTCGTTTACATAGTTAAAAAGGTGTCACTATTTTCTCATATCTTCTTTATATAAACTCTCACATAATTAATTCAAAAGTTAAAACACTCGTAACTCAAAAAATTACATATTTTATTTTTTAAAAATTTCATCAATCCAAGATGAGTCTAATAGAGGATATAGGCGGGGAAACCCTTTCCTCAACTAATTAAAGTATCTTTACATATATGGTGTGACTTCCGTAATGACGAGCATTCGGAAAGCACTGCTAATGACGGAAGCCAGAGTTGAAGAACAACATATTTCCATGCGCTAGAGAACTTTGTCGTTGACAATATGCATTTATATAGTATGAATTGTATCTAGAATGCCAATGTATTAAGGCCACAACAAAATGTCAACATATAATGAATGTCTTACAAGTTTGTATTTAACATCAACATGACGTCAACAATTTTGACCTTTTTTGAATTTATGTATTTTTTTATGGAGACCTTGCGTTTTTTTACCCACTTCAATTTGTTTCACCTGCTTCTATTATTTACTCTTTTTTATCGATCGAATTTAGCAAACGCTTTCCGGTGAAACTCGATGACGCCTTACCTCATTTATATAGTTATAAAAGGTGCCACCACTTTCTCATATCTTCTTTGTATAAACTCTCACTCAATTAATTTAAAGACTTCAAACACTCGTAACTCAAAAAATTACATATGTTCATTTTTTCAAAGTTTCATCAATCTAAGATGAGTCTACAATAGAGGATATTGGCGGAGAATCCCTTTCCTCAACTAATAAAAGTATCTTTACATAAGGTGTAACTTTCGTAATGAAGAGCGTTCGAAAAGCACTGCCAATCACAAATGTCAGAAAACACTGCCAATCACAAATGTCAGAGTTGAAGAGCAGCCTATTTCTCTGCGCTAGATAACTTTATGGTTGACAATATGCATTTATCATAGTATGAATAGAAGGATAAACAAATATTTATCGTGTAGATATTAATTTTAATTTCATCAATATATCAATATCAATATCAAAACTTAAATGAAAATACTACTCTGTACTATTTATCGAGGTGAATATATTAACTTCATCGGTATAAAAGTCAAAAATATTAAATAAATTTTAATAAATGCTTATCAAAATTGATATGTTGCATGTTAATTTTCTCGATAAACAACCTTATGAGTCGTAACACCGATTAATAAATATTATCTATATATATTTCTAAAAGACATATACTTGGTTACTATCTCTTTTATCTTCAATTGTTTTTTTCTTTTTATTATTTTTCTTTTTAAATAGCTAATCATGAGTGTACATATCTAAAATGTATACAATTATATATATGTAAATATTTGTTTTATATTATTATAATTGCTTAACATAATTTGATGTTCTAATCATGAAATACGAGTGATACCAAAGAACATTGTTCCTTCCACATGCATGGTTCGGTACTTCGGTCATTTTGAAGCGGAGAAAGATTCCCCATGGAAAGTCAAAGAATCATGCGTCTCATTGTGTCGGGATTTTCGTAATTACTGTATTATTTTGTTAACATATATAGTTCTACGTCATTTCAGCTTCTTCGTGATTGCGAGTTAACAAAAAAAAAAAAAAAGGTATGAATGCCCGACAATTGCGTACTTGGGGGGAAAAAACGTTTAAATTGTTTCTCGTGAGACGTTTTGTTCAACAATTTTTGTAGTGTCGTTTTATAAATAATGAGCAAAGTCACATGCATTTTTCATTATTTAATTATATTTTATTAGCTTTTCAACAAAATCTTCTTAATATTTGACTATATTACTTAAAATCTTACAGATATCTTCCTTAACATTTTGTATTACATATTGTGAGTGTTGTTACTTAACAATAACGTGAGGGGGTCCAATAGAAGATAGTGTAAGTGACTGACATGTTACCCTTGCTTTGACTGGATACCAAAGTGCAAAATGTCACGTGGAGGCTTCAAAATTTTCTTAAATTCATATTTTCAAATAAGTGAATGGTTGTTGATTATTCAAAAGTCGAGTATATCTATCCAACCGAGCTAATTATATGTCCATTTTGGATCTTTACTCTCTCACATTTCAAAATGTGTGATAAATGTCTCGCGAGATTATTAAAATGCAAAACCACTCAACTATTGTAATTTTTTTCAAACATGTATTACGTATTAGATGAAAATAAAATATTTGTACGACCTATCTTCATCACATTACAATCAATTCATTTGCACATTAACATTTATCAATTCACATTGGTCTTTACTCTTTCGCTTTAAAACTTAACCTTGGTCCAAAAGGCACAATTTCACCAACAGTAGTTCTGCACTATACTCGTGGTTCAAAAAATTAAAAAATCTAATTTACAGAACAAATAAAATACTAGTAGTATATAACTAAGATGGAGTGGTTGTAACTAATGAAATGGAAAAAACAAAGAGAATTTTTGTTTTTATAGAGTCAAAATTTTGTTTTTATAGTCATCCACTTTACACGCTTCCATATCTATACTACTTGATAGTATGCGAGTAAAATTCTCATAACATCATACAAAGAAGATATAGTAAATAACTAATTTACCCTTTCAATTATTTTATTTCTTATTCAATATAAGTAGTTTTAAACACCTAAAAGATTAATCCGTACTATTTTTCTCATATATTAATATTAATATTTAATTTAATATATTAATTATTAGAAACACATTCCAATCACAAAATATTAACTTCATAATTTATGAATTTTATTATATTAACACATATATAAATATAAAAATACAAATCATATACGTAACATATTGATATAATATTAAATTGATAGTTAAAATTATTTTGTATTTCTTTTACAAATACTCTTATAAAATAACTATAGCCCATGACATGATGTAATATATCATAGACTATCACATCAACGTCACGTAAACATTTCACTAATAAATAACAGATTCAATGTCATCCATGACACCCTTCCCTCATTAGTCATATCACATATTATTTATCGAACGATCCATATAGAAAATATTTCAAAGAATATTTCCCTTTTATCTCGCCATTCGATCTGCTATCCAATTACAAAACTAACGGCAATTTATGGATAACATATTCATAGCAGATGAATGTCGTAACCCATAAGTGTCATCAATGGCGGATCAATGACGAACGAATGGTAATGCTCTAGCAATCATTCATCATTAATCTCTACTAATATTATGCATAGCTTTTTTAAGCTACAAAAATAATAGTGATTTTTCTCATAACTATTTTAATTATGTAATTCTACATCTTAATTCTTAATATCTTAATAATGTTAATTATGAATTTGTTGTTTGTTAATTATCTATTGATGTGAAGTATGCGAAGTATGGGGTTCGGGGAGAAATGGTGCAAATGGATATTCTCTTATCTTAACTCAGCATCAATTTCGATATTGGTTAACGGTTCTCCTACAAAAGAATTTACAATGGGAAGAGGCGTTCGACAAGGAGACCCACTATCTCCGTTTCTTTTTATTCTAGCGGTAGAAGGTCTTAATATTCTTGCAAAAGCGGCGGTTGAAAAGGGACTATTTAAAGGGATTGAAGTAGGTAATGACAAAGTCGTTGTTTCACATCTCCAATATGCGGACGATACCATTTTCTTCGATGATTGGAGTCATGGTAACATTAACAGCCTCATGAATTTATTGAAGTGTTTCGAACTAACATCGGGTCTTAAAGTCAATTTGAGCAAAAGTTGTATGTTCGGGATAGGTGTTGGACATAGTGAAATAATATCCTTGTCCAATGAATTTGGTTGTAGTGTTGGTACCTTTCCCTTTAATTATCTTGGTCTTCCGATCGGGTCAAAAATGAAAAAGATTGGTGATTGGAAAGTGGTGATCGAAAAGGTTAAAAGTAGGTTATCGGATTGGAATGCGCGTTTGTGACGATCGCTCCAAATCCATATGGACGAACACGTCATTCATTGATTTCATTGCGAGGTATTTGACCTCTATATGATACGTTATGTAAACATTGCATTCTTTTGAAAAGGCACACCATAAATGTATATTTAAATCAAAGGTTTTCGACATCTGATGATTTCTACATATAGACAATCACCGTATATAATAGTTTACAATAGTACTTTCGTTGACAATGAAGTCAAAATAAGGTACATGGTGATGAATTGGTGAATGCAACGTTTTCTTGAAAAATATGCCATGTAAGACTCCATGCACATAGCTTGTATATCATAATAGCAAACAGCGGAAGACTTCTAGAGAACCTGAGAATAAACATGCTAACAAGTGTCAACACAAAGGTTGGTGAGTTCATAGTTTGTATGTTTCGCATAATCTGTATATAAAGATGGATCACAAGATTTCAGTTGTTTCATCCATAAACGTTTATCAAAATATTCTACGAAATTGAGCACCCTGGTAACTAAACTTTAACGTATATATAATTTGTACCCTTTGTATAATCATCTTAATAATACACGTAAACCAACGTGTACGCTTCTCAAATAGCATACATCCGTTAAAAGGCTAGTGCTCTAGCTCGGACGGGGATATCAAGCCCTATGGATCCATATACTACTACTCGCGCCCACCAGTGCTTATAACTGGCAGTTACTAGTTACCAAAGCTAAGGGATTTTCGGTTCAAACTCAGTGTAGAATTTAGTATGTACTTGTATCCATTGCGTTTAAAATAAAGTGCATGTATTCTCAGCCCAAAAATATAGATTGCAAAAGCAATTAAAAAGGGAGCAAATGAAACTCACCTTAGCAGCATATAAAGTCGTTCACCAAAATGTGATCGAAACACGAATTACCAAATAACCGTAGATCTCAACGTATCAATATTGTGATTCAATATTGCAGGAAAGTACGTAGACGTAACAGAGATGATAAACATTAGGTTTGATTTGCAAACAATACTCATGAACATTACCCATAACCTCCATAGCTATAACCCATAGTTTTCTTAACTCTATCCCGCTCGAAAACCCATTTTGAAAGTGACATGCTCATGACCTCGTCGTAGTATTTTATGTATAATACTAATTAGTAATATTACTACTAATAATATTAAGATTAATAATAATATTAATCTTAATAATAATAATAATAATAATAATAATAATAATAATAATAATAATAATAATAATAATAATAATAATAATAATAATAATAATAATAATAATAATAATAATAATAATAATAAATATAAATATAATTGAGAGACAGAGAGATTTAAGAAGAAGAAAGTAAATAAATTCGGAAAAAAACTGCGAGCTTTATAGACCTGGCCTGATTTCCACTGCCATGCGATCGCATGGCTGGGCAGTGTAATTCCCATGCGATCGCATGGGAAACTTTTCCAGCTCACAATGTTTTGGCAACTAGATCATCGACATATTTTTAAAATATATATAATATATAATTTAAATTAATTAATTATATATTATATTTTATTCTCGTGCATAGTTGATTTGTAATTTTTGTTTCGATAAGTCGTACGTCATCACTCGACTTATGTCCCAGTTCCGGTTTTTCGAATGTCTCTTCGTACGCTGAGAAAACTTGTACATTACATTTTGGGACACGTACCTTAGTCAAAATATAGCCTTAAATTATCCCTAAATTATATCACTCAAAATATAACTTATACATTTGAGTGTTTTGGTTATTTACTTCTATAAATCATCGTCTCGCTATTTGTTAAAATACATTTTAAAATAGTGTCTACTCTAGCAAAGTTACTGTAGCAAAGTCATTTTTTACTGTAGCAATTCAATGTAGCAAATTCAATTTCACTGTAGCAAGTAGTGATTTTCGAAAACACTGTAGCATTTTGGGTACTGTAGCAATTTGAAAATACTGTAGCAAATTAGTGTTTTACTGGTTCATCTTAAACGCTTTAGTTAACTTATCTGAATATCAATCGAATCAATAAACGAATGTTACTATCGTTTACTAAATAACTTGAAATTATATATATATGTATATATCTTTTTAATATACATAAATCAGTTTTTAAATACACATTGGAAGTTATTTATAAATAAATATTTCAACTTATCATATATATTCAAATAGATATTTAAACCAATAAGTTTAATGTACGGTATCAAACAATTAATACATTGTTACCTTTTCAAGTTATAGTATATATGTATCTATTTACATATAATTGTTCGCGAATCGTCGAAAACAACCGAATGGTATTTAAATATATAAAAGTAGTTCAAAAATTTTGAGATTCAGTTTTACAGACTTTGCTTATCGTGTCGGAAATGTTAATCATACAAAGATTAAGTTTAAATTTGGTCAGAAATTTCCGGGTCATCACAGTACCTACCCGTTAAAGAAATTTCGTCCCGAAATTTGAGTGAGGTCGTCATGGCTAACAATAAAAATGTTTTCATGACGAATATGAGTCGATAACTAGAGTTTTATCACGGTTGAATAATATAGATACAACAATCCAATTACTCGAAGCGTATGAGAGAAGTTATCGTAATCAAGTGAAATGGAGAATAGAGATGTGTCTTATCTCTTGATGTAGTAACAATTGATTTCCGGATTTTAAGGAATAGAAAATCTTCATAATCTAAATAAGATTTAATTTTTCGGAATTTGCGGAAATTAGGATTTTCTTTGATTAAATGCGTAATCAGCCTCTATTGCTGCGTCTGATATTTTGCTATAAATTGACCTCTTTCGTTTCATTTATTTTCACCACTCCTATAAACTTCTTCCTTATTTCATACTTTCAAAAGATTGTGTAAATGCTTCATCCAGTTCTGATTCTTGATATACTCCTAACTTTCATATCTGTCATTCTTCTTTTTCATCTACCACCAGAGGAACTTATTTTCTTCTACCATTACCTTGGGGTTATAGTGTTTTTCATTCTCCCGTGTCTTTACATTACTGTACGTATTGATATACATGGTTTGTAAATTTCGGGGTTGTTATCGGGCCTATATTCTCCTTTATATTTCGGAGCTACATGCTTTCGATTTCTCTTCCCGACCTTTAGTCAAGCGGATAATGGTTCAGAATTTGTAGGTATGAATTTCGGATGAACATAATTAATGTTCTAAGAAATAAATTGTAATGGCACGATCTTGATTTGTCAAATTACCGAAATATCTGGAAAAGACCGAATCATCAAGCAATATATTTTCTTGATATATTTAGAGATTATATAGAATGAAAGAGTTATGTAACATGGTTTATGATGAGGGTATGATCTATGAACCTTTATCACGTTCCATTAGAAACTCAGCATGATTTACTGTAATATAATCACGTTGATCAAGTGTCATTATATTATACTAACTCATGCTTCAGTTCCCAATATTACTTCAAAACATCTATTTTTTGAATTTTTCAGATTTTAGAAACTAAAATAGTTTATTTTATGATGTAACAAAGATAGCGTGAAGAGATAAATGATTTCAAATAAGAATAGTTATGAAAATATCTTCAGAAATATGGAGGATATTTATAATGGAAGATACGATGATATCTTAGAATTTCTAATATCAGAGGATGATGCGGAAAATCTGTCTGTGAAGGTTTAGAATAAGAAGTAAGGTTCTTACTAATGGTTTCAGCAGTCACTGAATCATTTGGATTCTTTGAAGGTAGATTTCATCTTTGTGATTTGTCCACAGCCTCCTTCATGGTCTGCTCAATCCGTTTTCCAGTTCCAAACCTTCTCTTTTTCTCAGCTTTACCACCATACTATTCTTTATCATCAAACTTTTGACTGTTAAGGTCATTTACAGTTTTTGCTGCTTCATCAACATTTTTCTAAAATTCGGAGAACTAGTTTCGTAGTTTGGGGTGTTTTTCGGAAACTTCACATTCGAAGTATGTAAGTCCAGGAGGTAGACGTTATATGTACACATATAACTGTTGGCGTAGACGTGCTACAAGATTTCAAAATACTGATTGCTAATTCCTGATAGTTGGTATGTCAATTGCCGTTACAGGATGTGGATGAGTACATGATACGGTTTCAATGAGTATAAGGATTTTTCGGAAGGTCAAAGATCAATGAAGTTGTTGGTAAATTTACTGCTAATGTGGTAGAACATGAAAGATTCCCCAATAACAAAAACGTATGTGCCAAAGTTACAAGTCTGAAAGGTCGTCGTTGACTGGTTGAATGGTTGATAATACTGGATACTTTGAAAAGGAATTGCAAGGTTATTTTCGGTAAAAACAATGCTAAAGGATCTTGCATAGTTTTGAAGTCAAAGTATAGCTTTGAAAGATGTAGAGATCTAAGAATGATGTCACCCGTTAAATCTTGACTTGGATTCTGATCCGTCAATATCAGAATATGTAATTGAATTTGTATGGAAACGATTGTATATCGCTGTGAGCATAGTTAATAATTTTTGAATCAAAGTTGAAGGATGTACAGTACAACATATTAATTGTGAACTTATATATTTCTCGGGAATTACCTACCCGTTAAAGATTTCACAAGTAATATTTTGTACAAAAGAATTTTTATTACCGTCTTTATGAAAATATATGTATGTATATTTTCTTCAGATGTAATACAAATTTGATGAGTTAATATCATATTAAGCTCATTTGATTTTTGACTTGAATTAGAAATGAATAATCTCTAAAACATTAAAGATTTAATAATCTTTACGGAGTATTTTACTAATGTAATCAATACTCAATTTTATTGATATTTTCTCAGTGAATCATGTTGGTGCTCATGGAACTCTTGCTAACTTCGCAAGGTACGAATGATGTTTTCTAGAAAGTTTCGAATACATCGAAGATGAAAGTATAAAATCAACCATATAATTGAATAATATACTTAGTTTATTATGAAATGGAATTCATTGAGTTGGAAACAGAGATTGTAGTTAACGATGGTTAAGTCATTAACGAAGGATGTACATCGTAGCATATTAGTAATATGAATTAACCGAGTAGTACCTACCAGTTAAGATTCACACGTAATAACTTGGTACAAAAAGATTTATTTTGATTTCAAAATTCATATATATTAAATATACATAAAATTTCTTCAGGGGAAATGAGTTAATACTTCATCGGTTATTGTTGCTAGTATTTCTTGGTAACTACGATGCGTATGACATTGATGTTCAAGGTACATATTGTGATGTTGAGGCTTGCGGTGCGGATGTTGTTGGTGGTGGTAATGGTACTGTTGGTGTTGTTGTCGGTGGTACTGTTGATGCCGGAGATTCTGCTGGTGCTTGTAACCTTTGCACCATATTCTCCAAAGCCACTACCCGAGCGCGAAGCTCATTGACTTCTTCTACTACACCGGGATGATTGGCGGTTCGGACGAGCGGATGAATAAGATCCAGAATTTGAGATAGTATATTATCGTGACGAGATACTCTGGAAATGAGAGAGAAAATGGTGTCTCGAACAGGTTCGCCGGTAAGTGCTTCAGGTTCTTCGCCAAGAGGGCAATGTGGTGGATGGAAGGGATCACCTTCTTCTTGTCTCCAATAATTAAGTAGGCTACGAACCCATCCCCAATTCATCCAGAATAGGTGATGGCTAATTGGTTGATCCATTCCAGTTACACTGTCTTCGGAATTCAGGTGAATATCCATATCGGAATAGCTGTCGGAGTTTAAGGAATTTGAACTAGATACGAGATCCATCTTGTATAATTAGAGAGATGATTTTTGATATGAAATAGATTATAGAATTTAGATTGGTACTCTTCAATACATAATTTACATATGTATATATAATACCCAAATTTCATAAATCACGGAGGAATTTTCGGAAGATGTCAGGAAAAGTTTACTGTAACAGATACGCTAAGATATGAATTTTTGTCTATACACTATTTATGCAATAAATGCAGAAAAACGTGTCTAGACTTAAGAATGATAAACATGTAATTTCCGACAAGAAATGATAAGCAAAACTTTTAACATGCAGACATGGTCGAAGTCCAGACTTACTAATGCATCTTAACAACTATCAGTTAGACACATTCATGCAAGACCTGGTTCGCTAGGACCAACGCTCTGATACCAACTGTGACGATCGCTCCAAATCCATATGGACGAACACGTCATTCATTGATTTCATTGCGAGGTATTTGACCTCTATATGATACGTTATGTAAACATTGCATTCTTTTGAAAAGGCACACCATAAATGTATATTTAAATCAAAGGTTTTCGACATCCGATGATTTCTACATATAGACAATCACCGTATATAATAGTTTACAATAGTACTTTCGTTGACAATGAAGTCAAAATAAGGTACATGGTGATGAATTGGTGAATGCAACGTTTTCTTGAAAAATATGCCATGTAAGACTCCATGCACATAGCTTGTATATCATAATAGCAAACAGCGGAAGACTTCTAGGGAACCTGAGAATAAACATGCTAACAAGTGTCAACACAAAGGTTGGTGAGTTCATAGTTTGTATGTTTCGCATAATCTGTATATAAAGATGGATCACAAGATTTCAGTTGTTTCATCCATAAACGTTTATCAAAATATTCTACGAAATTGAGCACCCTGGTAACTAAACTTTAACGTATATATAATTTGTACCCTTTGTATAATCATCTTAATAATACACGTAAACCAACGTGTACGCTTCTCAAATAGTATACATCCGTTAAAAGGCTAGTGCTCTAGCTCGGACGGGGATATCAAGCCCTATGGATCCATATACTACTACTCGCGCCCACCAGTGCTTATAACTGGCAGTTACTAGTTACCAAAGCTAAGGGATTTTCGGTTCAAACTCAGTGTAGAATTTAGTATGTACTTGTATCCATTGCGTTTAAAATAAAGTGCATGTATTCTCAGCCCAAAAATATAGATTGCAAAAGCAATTAAAAAGGGAGCAAATGAAACTCACCTTAGCAGCATATAAAGTCGTTCACCAAAATGTGATCGAAACACGAATTACCAAATAACCGTAGATCTCAACGTATCAATATTGTGATTCAATATTGCAGGAAAGTACGTAGACGCAACAGAGATGATAAACATTAGGTTTGATTTGCAAACAATACTCATGAACATTACCCATAACCTCCATAGCTATAACCCATAGTTTTCTTAACTCTATCCCGCTCGAAAACCCATTTTGAAAGTGACATGCTCATGACCTCGTCGTAGTATTTTATGTATAATACTAATTAGTAATATTACTACTAATAATATTAAGATTAATAATAATATTAATCTTAATAATAATAATAATAATAATAATAATAATAATAATAATAATAATAATAATAATAATAATAATAATAATAATAATAATAATAAATATAAATATAATTGAGAGACAGAGAGATTTAAGAAGAAGAAAGTAAATAAATTCGGAAAAAAACTGCGAGCTTTATAGACCTGGCCTGATTTCCACTGCCATGCGATCGCATGGCTGGGCAGTGTAATTCCCATGCGATCGCATGGGAAACTTTTCCAGCTCACAATGTTTTGGCAACTAGATCGTCGACATATTTTTAAAATATATATAATATATAATTTAAATTAATTAATTATATATTATATTTTATTCTCGTGCATAGTTGATTTGTAATTTTTGTTTCGATAAGTCGTACGTCATCACTCGACTTATGTCCCAGTTCCGGTTTTTCGAATGTCTCTTCGTACGCTGAGAAAACTTGTACATTACATTTTGGGACACGTACCTTAGTCAAAATATAGCCTTAAATTATCCCTAAATTATATCACTCAAAATATAACTTATACATTTGAGTGTTTTGGTTATTTACTTCTATAAATCATCGTCTCGCTATTTGTTAAAATACATTTTAAAATAGTGTCTACTCTAGCAAAGTTACTGTAGCAAAGTCATTTTTTACTGTAGCAATTCAATGTAGCAAATTCAATTTCACTGTAGCAAGTAGTGATTTTCGAAAACACTGTAGCATTTTGGGTACTGTAGCAATTTGAAAATACTGTAGCAAATTAGTGTTTTACTGGTTCATCTTAAACGCTTTAGTTAACTTATCTGAATATCAATCGAATCAATAAACGAATGTTACTATCGTTTACTAAATAACTTGAAATTATATATATATGTATATATCTTTTTAATATACATAAATCAGTTTTTAAATACACATTGGAAGTTATTTATAAATAAATATTTCAACTTATCATATATATTCAAATAGATATTTAAACCAATAAGTTTAATGTACGGTATCAAACAATTAATACATTGTTACCTTTTCAAGTTATAGTATATATGTATCTATTTACATATAATTGTTCGCGAATCGTCGAAAACAACCGAATGGTATTTAAATATATAAAAGTAGTTCAAAAATTTTGAGATTCAGTTTTACAGACTTTGCTTATCGTGTCGGAAATGTTAATCATACAAAGATTAAGTTTAAATTTGGTCAGAAATTTCCGGGTCATCACAGCGTTCGATTTCATTCGGGGGTCGTGTTACACTCATAAAGTCGGTATTATCGAGTCTTCCATTGTATTACTTTTCGTTATTCCTTGCCCCGCCTTGTGTGATTAATGAACTAGAGCGTGTGAGGAGAGAGTTCTTTTGGGGGGTCACCGGGATAGGGAAAAAAATATCTTGGATAAAGTGGGAGAAAGTTCTCCTACCTTATTCGGATGGGGGTTTAAACTTTGGATCTTTAAAATGCAAAAACTTGGCCCTTCTATGCAAGTGGTGGTGGCGATTTCATATCGAATCATCCTCGTTATGGGCTAAAATCATCACAAGCATATATGGGCCGACAGGTGGTTTCAGCGACAGCAGCCCATCATCGGGTCTTTCTAGTACTTGGACTAACATTTTAAATGCAGGAAAGTTAGCCAACAATCTTGGAGTCCCATTCTTGAATTCAGTTCAGCGCGTGATCGGAGACGGTACATCAACTTATTTTTGGAAGGATACGTGGTTAGGAGGCGAAAAGCTAGAACAGCAATTCAACAGGTTATTTCGATTGGAGACAAATAAAGACGCGAAGATTTCAGATCGTGTATCATGGATAAACGGACGATGCAATATAAACCGGGAATGGAGCAGAAACATTACGGGCCAAGCTAACGGTGATCTTCAAGTTCTAACAAACTTGCTTAATTCTTTTAGTGTTTCGGGCAGGGAAAATGATTCATGGAAATGGGGATTGGCCACGAATGGCAAGTTCACTACAAAAAAATTACAAAGGCTTTTAGAAGAAAAATTCCTTACGGAAGGTAGAGGTCAAAGAGAAACAATCCGGAATTATTTGGTCCCAAAAAAGGTCGAGATTTTCATTTGGAGGGTCCTTCATAAACGGATTCCGGTATTAATCGAGCTAGACAAACGAGGTGTTGATCTTCATTCGGTGCGATGCCCAATTTGCGATGACGACGTGGAGACAATTGAACACGCCTTGATTTTTTGCAAGTTAGCTTACGATATATGGTGTCGGGTGTATAAATGGTGGGGATTAGGTAACTATTCCAACCTCAGTTTAATTGAGTCCTTCTCCGGAAAAACAAGTATTCCAACGACCGAGTTAGGTTCATTGATATGGCAAGGGGTTGAATGGACGTGCGGATATTTATTATGGAGAAACCAGAACAACAAAGTTTTTAAAAATAAAAATTGGTGCGGTTCGACGGCTCTAATGAGATACAAATTATGAGTTTTGAATGGATATCTAGAAGGATTAAAGGTGTGCAACTCGATTGGCACACATGACTAATAAACCCGCACTCATACTTAACTGCTTGATTTTGTTACGCGAAGCTAACCATCATGCAACCTTCTGTCATTTTCAGTTAGTAGGATGCTAGCTGCTTGATGATATGAAGTTTATTTCGAGAATCTGTAAAAACTTTTTTATTTCGAGTGTACTTTTTCATTCTGACTCAGCTGATGTTGAGCTTTTATGTATTGTACTGGACATTGTATTCCTTCTTTTTTATCTTATAAAGTTCTGTTGCCTTTCAAAAAAAAAAAAAATTATCTATTGATGCTCCTATGATTTAACGATAACAAATAACGCGGGCAATTTCAGACCCTTAAACTAACACACCAACAAAATCCCTAAAAATAAATTTGATTCCCAGATTCATCATCATCATCTCTTCAGATTACTCTCTCTCTCACTATTCTCTCTCTCTCTCTCTCTCTCTCTCTCTCTCTCTCTCTATATATATATATATATATATATATATATATATATATATATATATATATATATATATACATTCATTCAAATCATCATCACATAAAGTACATTAACTTCTAGAGGTACGTACATTACTCGCACAACAACAATTAACCTAATCACATCCACATTATGTAATGAGGTAATTTCTCATAATTCGTATTTAATTTAAACCTAATTTGTCCATCAATTTTTAACTGACACATAATTTCATCAATGATTGTTGAAATAACATTCACAAAAGACAATGACAGTCTGTAAATTCAAAATAGGTAGCTGCGGGACCATATCTTTTATTATTCGCTTAAATACACCGTCCTCGTTGACGCTTTTTCGTCTAATTTCTTTATCATTATTTTATATAATATATCTATATATATGTATGTATATATTTATATAATAATTATAATGTTTAGGTTTATGACACAATATATGTTGCGTTGAATTGTAGCTAACTAAATTATGAATTTCACCTATTGTTTCAGATGATGATTGTTATTTGTTTGTAACTGCTTGCTGGCCCCTCTTTTATGTCATCTGGACCACTAGTACTCGATATTTTCAGCATATATATATTGTTTTTATTATTATTAGACTGTAAATTGTGATGTATAGGTTGTGAATTGTGGTTTGAGCTGAGAATGGGGGAAAATGGTGGTGGAGAGATGCGGTCAGGGGACAGTGGCGGTGGTCATGGAGAGAAGATATTTGTATCTGTGCGGTTACGGCCGTTGAATGGGCGAGAGATTGTTTCGAATGATGTGTCTGATTGGGAGTGTTTTGGTGATAATACAGTGATTTACAAAAATGGGAACCTTAGTGTGCCTGAGAGATCCATGTATCCATCTGCTTATACATTTGGTAATTTACTTTTTAAAATGTTGTTCTCATGATTTTTATAAATATTGGTGATAATTAGATTTTAATGTGATAGTCAGGGTATAGAGTATACGAATTGGAAGAATTCATAGCTGTTATCATTTTAAATTTCAAGCTAAATTGTAACAGATCTCAAATGTATATGCATTTCAGTATTCAGTACTCATCATGTGTTTCTTCATGTTTTATGTATTTGGCTGACATTTTTTTAATTTGAAGATTTTGTCAAGTGGTCATGGTATTTTATCTTCTTTCAATGATGGTGTTCAATTGGGTGCAGACAGGGTTTTCGGTTGTGATTGCTCCACAAGGCAGGTTTACCAGGATGGAGCTAAAGACGTCGTGCTATCGGTAGTCGGTGGTATCAATGGTGAGATCGACTTTTTTCTTTTCTATGTTTTATGTAAGTTTATTGCTTCAGGTTGTTAGTTGATTCGTTTTTAATTATGATTGTCGACAGCAAGTATATTTGCATATGGGCAAACGAGCAGTGGCAAGACATTCACAATGACTGGGATTACTGAGTATACGTTAGCAGACATATATGACTATGTACAAAAGGTAATCCTATAAATCTATAATCCCATTGTTTTCGCTTATACAAGGCAGTTTTTTTTCTGTTACATTCTTTCACTTATCATGACTCAAATGTATGTAGCACCCCGAGCGGGACTTTCATTTGAAATTTCAAGCCATGGAGATTTATAATGAATCTGTCAGAGATCTACTTACCACTGATGGATATCCACTAAGACTTTTAGACGATCCAGAGGTGATAAGCGTTTTAAATGTCATTTGATACATCATTTTTTTTTGTTTCTTTAATGTTGAATAATGTTAACAGAGAGGAACCATTGTCGAAAATCTCACCGAGGAAAGTGTTAGAGACTGGGATCATATGATGGAACTACTGTCCATTTGTGAAGGTGGGAACGTTTTCGAATATCTTTAGTACTAGAGTCTTAGGATTCAGTCAATTTCTAATTAAAAATGAATCATTGCAGCTCAGAGACAAAGTGGGGAGACATCACTTAATGAAACAAGCTCAAGATCACATCAAATCATCAGACTTGTAAGTGTAATGTTTTGCATAAGATCGTTGGTAAAAGGTGCTATGTCTCCTGATTAAATTATTGGATGCAGACAATTGAGAGTTCGCCCCACAATTATGTAGGCAGGGACAGCGCAAGTACACTTGTTTCTACTGTGGTATGCATGATATCAGTTTAGATCGTTGGCATATATTGAATTGGGTTACAATATTCATTTTCACTTTTGTTCTTTACTATAGAACTTTGTTGATCTTGCTGGAAGTGAGCGTGCATCCCAGTCATTGACAGCTGGTACGAGGTTAAAGGAAGGCTGCCATATAAACCGCAGTCTACTAACACTGGGAACTGTAATTCGAAAGCTAAGGTTAGTTGAATTTTCTTCTTTTTAGCTATAATTATGTCTAACCATCTGGTTTCTGATAGCCTGGTAGGAGTATCAAGTTTACATATTAGGTTAGATTTTATATGACATTCAAACGAACATATGTTTTTCTTGTGATTGGATACAGTAAGGGAAGAAGTGGACACATACCATTCAGAGACTCGAAGCTAACCCGTATACTGCAATCGTCGTTAGGAGGTAACTCTAGAACTGCTATCATCTGTACCATGAGTCCTGCACGGAGTCACGTTGAGCAATCGAGAAACACGCTTCTGTTTGCAAGCTGTGCAAAGGAAGTGAGTACTAATGCCCAGGTCAATGCGGTCATATCGGATAAAGCTTTGGTGAAACATTTGCAAAGAGAATTGGAAAGATTAGAAAACGAGTTGAAATCTCCAGGGTCTAATCGTGTACCTGAGGACACTACGGCTTTGCTACGCGAGAAAGACCGTCAACTTGAGATGGTAATCAATTTTTTTTTTAATAATTCCTAAATTGCTTATATATTGATATTGATTTGCGACAAGTTGTTACATGATAAAATCTTCTATGCCAATAACATCTGCTATTCAATTCTACAGATGCAGAAGCGAATAGAAGAATTAATCTCTGAAAGAGACGATGCTCGATCGCAAGTTCAGGATTTACTACGTGTGGTTGAAGATAATGAAAATACGTCAATACGGGTAAAGTCATGTATTCATGAGAGAATGATTCATTTGTTCGTGTGTTTTATGTCGTTTCTGATTCTTACTTTTTGTTTTTATATGTTGAAGTTAGGGCCAGACAATTACCCTCACCTGCAAGTTCAGATATCATCCGAAGCTGATAATTATATTCCAGAGACTTCAATCATGATAAATAATCGTCAATCATTCGATGGAAGCGTTAGAACTCTCGGTTCAAGTCTCTATTCTCCCAGGCGTAGCGAGAGTAGTTATGAAGAAAACTATATACGAGTTGCTGACTTAGAAGTCAACTCTGTTCCTGACAGTACTCCAATAAGGCCGATGATCAGAGTCGCACCATCGAGTGATACTGACTCGTGCCATGATTGGGATGATGTTGACGAGAAAAGTAACGGTGGTTCAAGCAATGACAGTACTCCAAATGGGTTATGCAAGGTGGTTCGCTGCATTGAATCAGATGAGTTGGTTCCAAAGGCATATATAGAATCATATAGTTCACTTCCTGATACAAAGATTAGGGTTTTTTCTCAAGCAGTGTTTCACGATGATCATATTGAAAATCGGGATACGGTAAGTTCTAAAATTGAATGTGTGTTACCTGAATCAAATGGGGATCGAGAAATAACACCATTGACTGAAGATAAAGAAGTGAAATCATCATTGAAGGTAGCTGAAACGGTGCAAGCACAGGAAGATAAACAATCAAACACCCCAACCGCAGATGACTATTTGTTAGAGTTTCGGCAACGTTTCAAATTGCCGAAAAGTAGAAGTTGTAACGAGGGCATGCATGCCACTTACTTTAACAAGCTAGAAAATAGCACTCCGCCAAATGGTTACGAACAATACTACACTGGAAGACCTCTAGGTCTCCCTACGACGAGTTGTACTTTCAACTATGGTGTAGAATTTGAAAAGGGTACCATTGATCAAAACGATATCGAAGCGGAAACGAAGACCTCCATTGAAGAGAAGGATTCGTCGGCAATAGATTCTGTCATTTCAAAACCTAAAGAACCTGCCAAGACCGAGGACGACAATCAAGACGAAGATACCCAAGTGAGTTTATGCAGCTTTTAATCATATTTTAATGTGGTTAGTGTCCAAGATTATTACTCGCTGACTGCTTTGTTACTTATAGATTTTGACCATAGAGAGGAAGAAAAGTGTGAAACATGTAGGTCTGGATCCAATTGACGATGGTTTCAGAGGTCCATCTTGGCCCTCGGAGTTCAAGAAGCTGCAGAAAGAAATTATCGAACTTTGGCATGAGTGCAATGCGTCCCTTGTGCACAGGACTTATTTCTTTTTGTTATTCAATGGAGACCCAACTGACTTCATCTACATGGAGGTTGAACGTAGACGGTTAGCCTTTGTTAAAGACATGTTTGCTCGGGTTAATGTGGCTGTAGATGATGGCCGCACTATCACACTTGCCTCCACGTAAGATCTCTCTACATATTTATTTATAATAACCAATTACGTAACAAGAAAAAAAACATTGAAAGCAAGGTTGAAAAAGACTCGAGACGGTTAGGACCTTGAAAGTTCAAGTCGGTCGAGACGAGGTTGAGACGGACGTTGACCACCGTTGACCTTTAAGTAAAAATATATCAAATATAAATATTTCAAACATAAATATTTTAAAAGTAAATGATTCACAAATAAGATTATGTGATGTTAATTTTAATAATATATATATAGGTTTTTTTATAATGTTTTCTATAATAATTATGGTGTATTTATTAATTTTTCTTCGAGGGATACTATGTTAGTCGTTTTTCCCAGCTAATTTTAAAATGGACTAGAGAGTTTTGTTTACACTAGATTAAGACCAGACAAAAAGTCAACTTTTGACTGGCGTTGACCTACTTTTCCCGACTTTGACCTGACTTTTAGTGTTGACCGACTAATTAGACATTTTTAGGGAAATGGGACGGGCTAGTCACCAGAGCGTCTCAACCTGCAACCGCCGTTTGCAACCACCATTTGCAACCATGAAAAATAGTCGGTGTTTAATGGTTCAAATAATGTATATAAAAAGATAACATTAGTCTGGTTTGGTGAATATGTTGACAGTCAAAGATCCCTACGTCGTGAAAGAGAGATGCTGACGAAGCAAATGCACAAGAAACTAATGGAACATGAGCGGGAGAGTCTGTTCCTAAGATGGGGGATCAAGTTGAACGCAAAATACAGAAGGGTTCAGTTAGCTAACAAGTTATGGAGTCAGACTGATGACATGGACCATGTGGCTGATAGTGCTGTTGTTGTAGCCAAGTTGGTTGGGCTAGTATCAGACCCTGGTCATGCCCCTAAAGAGATGTTTGGACTCAATTTCACTCCTCCAGCTTCCAGAAAAAGTTACAGTTTCAAGCGTAGCTTGATTCCTCTTTTGTAAGATCGGTTATTGGAGTAATAAGTCTTTTGAGTTTACGGTTAGTAAATCATCTTTTGGATCTATAAAATCTTAACTTGGATGTTTGACTTCTGATTATGGTAGGGTAACTGGTATGTAAATTTGATCAGCTATTAAAAGTTGTGATGTATAATAGTATCAACTGTATTGTGCATTGTTGGTTTCAAGATTTGAACTTCCTACACTTCTTGTTTGACTTTTTCACTGTTTTTGCCTCTTTGCCATTACTTTCTTGTTTGAACTATTCCAACATTTTAATTGAAATTGATATTGATATATTGGTATATATATATATATATATATATATATATATACACTAATAGTGAATGAATATAGTCGTTTATAGTGATTTAGCAGTCGTTTAGTGATTTAGCATTCGTAGTTTAACATAAAACGGTAACGTTTGGTTTTTGTTTTATTTTCTACATCATGTGGTCATCATGAGACATTCTTTTTTTCATTTTTAATTTTTCTGAATATAATCGTTTTAAAATTTTCTTACATTTTTTTCTTCAGCATGTGGTCATAACGAGACATTCTTTTTTCATTTTTAAATTTTTTTTTTTAATATAATCATTTTAAAGATTTCTTACATTTCATTTCATAAATTGTATCAATTTTCGATATTATTATTTTCAATATAAACCAACAAAAAATGTTTAATGTATATGGAGGAATCATGTATTGCCGCAAACGATTTCCCGAAAGAATACGCGAATTACCATATTATCTAATAGACAAAAGTTATGAATAGTAACTAGGGGCATTTTCGTTCTTACACCGTTTTTTTTTTTTAACTAAATTTCATTACACCAACAAAGCCCCCCCTCATTTTTTTCACAAATTCAAATCGACCCCCAAACAGAGGTGTAAAGTATCAAATAACCATTTTCATAAAAAATCTTAAATAAACTCCACCCAAATATTCAACGGGTCATATCTTCTCGCTCGCAACAAGTTAAATTTTTCCGACACCATCGTTAAACTCGAAATAATTTTAGGAACACAATGTCAGTAACTATACGCAAAACGGACGCTTTTTAAAAAACGCTAAATATTTAGGGTACTTTTCATACAAGTTGATTTTGCGTTAAATTTTTAAAAGTCGACAATTTCATAGCGAAACACGGAGATGCACATATATTGTTAACTTAAAATAACATTTAAATCTTTCACGAGTTATACCTTTTAGTTCAACTCGAGTTGCGCTTCAACGACATCATCGTTAGTCACGAAATAATTTTACAAACTAAACGCAATAAAATATATTGAAAACCGAACCCCCGGCGCGAAACGAGGGTTCGAAAACTAGTTATTATTATTATTATTATTATTATTATTATTATTATTATTATTATTATTATTATTATACATACTAAAGGGGGTGGGTTTGGGTGTCGTCCCCCATTCCCATGTCGTTTCACTCTCTCCTTTCACACTTGCAATTTTTATTATTCTCTCGTCAACTACAACCAACATACAAAAACTGCACAAAACTTCAGGAGGCTAAAACGTGAATTCCCTAACTTAAAATACAAACTCCACCCGAACACTTCGACAACTCGTTTCTTCCTGCTCGCAGCAAGTTAAATTTCACCAACCACACCGTTAAACTCAAAATATTTTTATGAACAAAACGAAACTAACTGCATTCAAAACGGACACTTTTTAAAAAACGCTAAACACAACGACAGCCCGTATCTTCCTGCTCGCCGCGAATTAAATTTTTCCGACAGCACCGTCAGAGTCGAAATAATTTTATGAACAAAACGAAACTAACTACATTCGAAACGGACACTTTTTAAAAAATGCTAAACACAACGATAGCCCGTATCATCCTGCTCGCCACGAGTTAAATTTTTTCGACAGCACCGTTAGACTCGAAATAATTTTATGAACAAAAAGAAACTAACTTACGTTCGAAACGGACACTTTTTCATAGACGCTAAAGATAACGACGTCTACAACCGCGCTTAACACATGAGCCGTTTTCCCTTCTGTAAATACATAAAGCTACGTTAAATATGAATACGCATGCCGAAAGCCCCTGCCGCATCGCGCGGGCCGGATCCGGACTAGTTTCTACTATTGAAATGATGCTTAAGTTATTTAGCGAAATCATTTTTTGATAAACGCGGGGGGCATTTTCCCTACTTGTTAATGTACAAATAAAGAAACCCACATACGTAATGCTTATATATAGTCGACTGCTTTCATTGGCCTTGTTATAATCTACAATATTTAACACATTGATTGCTTTTCTTTTTGTCATTACATTCTTGTATATAAACGGCGATACACAAACAACTATTGGAAAGAAGGTTAGAAAAGGAGTTTTCAATGAAGCATCGATGTACATATTACATACCCAGGTTTATATGGAAGACATTTGTGGCTGTATCAACGGCCGCATTGGCTGCCATGTTCATCATGCATGGATTGCTTCATGATCATCATAATTTCGTCAATCTGTTTTTAGTTGTCTTCTTCATTATCGCGCTCGTACTCATTTCTATTTGCACTGCGGTTTCAGCAGCTAAAGATTTTCTTGAACTTAAAAATTCCATTTTTAAGAAATCATCACCAACTTCAGTGGCTGAACATGAAGAAAAACTAGAGAAGCAAGTCACATCCTCTGACCAAGTTTGAGAACCTTTTTATATCTTTGATTTTTTTTTCATTGGGGTCAACGGTCAATGTACGAATGCAATTGTGATTAATGCTATACCGTATTAGATAGAATCTTTAATCGTCAATTTTTTTTATTATATGTATATGTAATATGTATATGTATGTACTATGTACTATAAGATTTAAAACCCGTATTTACAGATGGGCCTTCTTTTAAACATGTGTGACACATATTTGACATAAGACGATTATTAGACCATTATAATGGTTAGCAGTGTCATTTGACTTTTTGCACTTTTTGGATGAGTATGACGTGTTTTTTTGTTGAGTGGAGTATTGATGGTGTTTCTTTTTGGTGTTAGTTAGGAGTATTGTGATGATGTGTTAAAATATAATTGAGTTAAATATTAAAAGGGGTAAAAATAATATTTTTAAAATAATAATAAAAAAAGGGGTTACTTTTGATGTTGTAAAGAAACACTACCCTCAAAAACGCCATAAGTGACACACCAATACGGAGGAGGTTGGAGTATCTTTTGATCCACGTATTTACGAATGGTCTTAATGTTGTGTCGGATGGGTGTTTTTTTACATCGTCATGCCACTTCAAAACCCACTAATGCAGCGCAATGCAAACAAAAAATGTTGGCGTGAATGATGGTGTCACGGGAAGAAATAAGCGCTCAAAGAAAATATTAACCAATCACATTTAGCTATTATAATAATAATAATAATAATAATAATAATAATAATAATAATTATAAAATAAAATAATAAAATATATCTTCAATCACACTAAATTTGGACTTACTCTTCATTACACTTTAACATCCCATCAACACTTCAAATTCATCACTCCAACACAATTTTTACATCAACATCATACACAATAACTTGAACATTTTTAGTAATTAAAGACATAACTTGATGTTATATATAGCAAATTTTCAACAATAAGCATTTTGTATAATAGCATCTGATCTAATAATCTAATAATACATAACATAAGCAAATGAATAGTTTGAAGAAATCATAAACTGTTGAAATAAAAGATTAAGTTGAAATAGAGAATATATATATCATTTTCATCGTGATTATCCTTCGTATTCTTGAAATACAGCTTATACCGTTGATGGGAAAATCATTTTATAGCTTTTTAATTGTAGCTTATAATTTAATATGTGTGCATAAGCATAAACATTTGTTAATAAAAGAATTAATTTATTGAATGGCAAAATTTTTATCATGAAGTTAAGAAGATCTTAATTTTTAAAAAAACGAAAAACCTACCGCACAATCAATTGGGATCTTCGTATGGCGAGCTAAACTTAGAAGGTTACCAGTGAGAGTGGAATTAGCTAATCGGGGTATAGACCTCCATACGGTTCGTTGCCCCATATGTGACGAAGACATGGAATCGACTGATCATGCCTTGGTTTTATGCAAACATGCGTTTGATGTATGGGAAAGAGTGTATTGATGGTGGGGATTCGGGAATTTTGGCTCTTCAAGCATAATCAAATTATTCAATGGTGAAGTCTGTAATGGTCAAGATAGGAGTGAAAACTTAATCTGGCAGGCCGTCGAATGGGTTTGTGGGTATTTGTTATGGAAGAACCGAAACCAATAAATCTTCCAAAATACATACCGCTCGGGTTCTACTCTTCTAAATGATATTCAAGTAAAAAGCTTCGAGTGGATTTCAAAGAGATCAAAAAATTAAAGAAGACGACGGTTGATTGGCACCAATGATTGATAAACCTTTCCTTCTTTGTGTATGATAATCATAGTCGAACAGGGGTTGGTTGATGCTGATATTTGTTTCGCATAGCACTATCTGCCTCATAACAGATGTACAGATATAATTTTGATATAGTCTTTACCTTCTGATGTATACATATGTGTCATAATTTAGGTCTTGAGGTTAAGCATGGATAACATGCTCTGTTGTATCATCGTATCATTGTTTCCTTGTTAATAAAATTTCTAGCTTTACAAAAAAAAAAATTATTAATATTAATATTAATATTAATATTAACATAATATAACTAACTATAAAGGAATAGAGTTGAAAAAGGGGAATCGATCTAAATAGTGTTAGATCTCCTTTATGTGATGACAACCTTGACACAATGGATCATGCCGTGATTTTTTGTTCGTATGCGCATGATATTTGGACTCGGGTTTTTAATTGGAGGGGGCTGGGTGCTTTTTCGAATCTTAGTTTCAACGAGATTCTTAGAGGCAATTCCGGTTCTTTGATGTCTACATTCGGGAAGAATATTTGGCAAGCTATTGAATGGATAAGTGTATACTACATTAATTTGGAAGAATCGTAACAACAAAGTTTTTCGTGAAAATTCGTGGAGTGCTTCGGTTACTCTCAATGAAATCCAATTCAAATCTTTCGAATGGATCTCACTTAGATCAAGAGGAAAAAAATTAGAATGGCTTACTTAGTTGAGTAGCCCGCATTCTTATCTCTCGTGTTAGCTTAGAAATGTATTGGTTGCTCACTTTGCAACTTATAATTGTGAGGTAATGATAAATCCACATGTGTTTTTGATACATCCACTTTTTTAATACACTAGATATTTATACTGTACAACTATTACTGCATAATTATGAGTGGATCTATCAAATAATCAAGTGGATATATCACCTCCCATATTCGTGTTGCAATTTTGGACATTGTATACTTGTTATTGTGATTAATAAAATTACCTTGCTTTAAAAAAAATTAAAAAAATACAAAGATAATCTAACTAATAAAAAGGAAAAAACATTTCAAAAGCAAAAGAAAAAGTGGATAATATTATAATTCAGTAGGCTTATAACTACCTTTAGTGGCCTAGTTCTTGACTGTAGACTAATAAGTATATAGAGAGAATATATTTAGTGTGTGTTTTATAAACTCATAACACACATATTTATACTCAAAAAATCTACTATACAATATCTATAACAATAATAAAATTACATCCAATTTAACTTTTATAACACTCCCCCTTGGATGACAATTTTATTAGAGAATAACTAGTACTGCCTCGTTAAAAACCTTGCTAAAGAAAACCCATTGGGATAAAACTTTAGCTAAGGGAAAAAGAGTGCAGCACAGAGTTGACTTCCCCTCAAGTAGGCAACGCCTGAATTGTTACATCATTTGAACATGCCTCATGCCAATATTATGAATGTGTGTTCTGAAAATAGCAGTTGGAAGTGCTTTGGTGAAAAGGTCAGCAGAGTTTTTGCTGGACTGAACATATCTCATTTCAATCTGGTTGTCCTTAATGAGATTTTGAGTGTATGAGAAGAATCTAGGAGGTATGTGTTTTGTTCGGTCACTTTTGATATACCCTTCTTTCATCTGTGTTATGCAAGCTACATTATCTTCATAGATAGTTGTTGGACTTTTATCGCGTTCTAGTCTACAAGAATCAGTAATGAGTTGTGTCATTGATCTCAACCAAAAACATTCCCGAGTAGCTTCATGTAATGCAATCACTTCGGCATGATTTGATGATGTTGCAACAAGTGTTTGTTTTTGAAAACGCCATGATATTGCGGTACCTCCATTTAGGAATACATATCCATTTTGAGATTTAGCTTTATGTTGATCAGATAAATAACCTGCATCTGCATAACCAACCAAAACTTGTTTCGATTCGTTAGAATAAAATAATCCTAAATCAGTAGTTCCTCGAAGGTATCGAAATATGTGTTTGATCCCATTCCAGTGTCTTTTGGTAGAAGCTGAGCTGAACCTTGCCAACAAATTAACTGCAAAAGAAATGTCAGGTCTTGTACAATTTGTAAGATAAATAAGAGCTCCAATTGCACTAAGATATGGTACTTCTGGTCCTAGGATATCTTCATGATCTTCACAGGGACGAAATGGATCAGTGTCAACATTAAGTGATCTAACAACCATAGGAGTACTTAATGGTTTTGCCTTGTCCATATTAAAATGTTTTAAAATCTTTTCAGTATATGTTGTTTGATGTACAAGTAAACCATTAGGCATATGTTCAATTTGTAAACCAAGGCAATACTTGGTTTTTCCGAGATCTTTCATTTCAAATTCTCTTCTTTAGAAGTTGAATGGCTTCATGGATCTCTTTATTTGTACCTATGATATTAAAATCATCAACAAAAACAGCTATGATCACATAGCCGGATGTTGTTTTCTTAATGAAAACACATGGGCAAATAAGATTATTGGTATACCTTTTGCTTATCAAGTAATCACTTAATCGTTTATACCACATGCGACCAGATTGTTTCAACCCATATAAAGACCTTTGTAACTTAATTGAGTACATATCTTTGGGTTTTGCATTGGTTGCTTCTGATACCTTAAATCCTTCAGGTATCTTCATATATATATATATATATATATATATATATATATATATATATATATATATATATATATATATATATATATATATATATATATATATCACTATCAAGTGATCCATATAGATAAGCAGTCATAACATCCATGAGATGCATTTCTAAATTTTTTAGAAACTGCCAGGCTGATTAAGTATCTAAAAGTAATTGCATTCATAACAGGAGAATAAGTTTCCTCATAATCAATTCCTGGTCTTTGAGAAAAACCTTGAGCTACAAGTCTAGCTTTATACCTTGTAACTTCATTTTTCTCATTTCTCTTTCGCACAAAAACCCATCTATATCCCACAGGTTTCACATCTTTAGGTGTGAGAATGATACATTCGAAAACTTTTTTTTATTGAGCGATTCAAATTCAGCTCGTGTTGCTCCTTTCCAATGATTCCAATCATGTCTATTTTGACATTCCATGACAGATTTTGGTTCTGAATCATCATCATTATTCATGATGTCATATGCAACATTATATGAAAATATCTCATCAAGATTTTTCATTTCATTTCGGTTCCATAATATTTTTGAATGTGCATAATTGATTGAAAATTTCGTATTGACATTATCAATCTCCTCTGCAGAAGGATTATTGAATTGTGGTTCTTCTTGAACACTTTCTTTTACCTCATTATCAGCTGATTTTCTTTTTCGAGAATTTTTATCTTTTGAACCAATTGGTCTCCCACGTTTCTGGCGTGGCAAAGACTCAAAAGTGACATTATTGCCAGCTTTTGAAATTTCAATTCGAGCTAAAGCATTTGCTGCTGGTATATATGATTTAGTAACTCTTTTTTTTATCTGTAAATGCATCAGGCAATTTATCCGCAAGTTCTTGCATATGCATTATATTTTTTTTTAAACTTTGGTCTCGCATTCTTTTGTACGAGGATCAAGATACATTAATTGAGGTTCACACCATGAAACATCATTTTCTTTATTTTTATTTCTCCCCCTAATCTAGGGAACATTATCTCATTAAAGTGACAATCAGTAAAACGTGCCGTAAAAATATCACCCGTCATGGGTTCAATATATCTTATGATTGAAGATGTTTCATATCCAACATATATTCCCATCCTTCTTTGAGGACCCATTTTAGTGCGTTGTGGTGGTGCGATAGGAACATAAACCGCACAACTAAATGTTCTAAGATGGAAAATATTTGGCTCTCGACCAAAATTAAGTGGGTAATGGAGAATATTTATGACTTGCACTTGGTTTAATGCGAATTAATATCGCATCATGTAAATTTACATGTCCCCATATAAATATTGAGAGTTTTGTACTCATTACCAATTGTCTAGTTATTAGCTGCAAGCGTTTATCTATTGATTCAGCTAAACTAATTTTGTGTATGCACATGAGCAACTGGATGTTCAACAACAATCCCTGTAGACATATAATAATCATTAAATGCTTGAGATGTTAACTCACCAGCATTATCAAGTTTCATCCTTTTAATGGTGTAATCAGAATAATGTGTTCTCAATTTAATAATTTGTGCAAGAAACTTTGCAAATGCCATATTATGGCTTGATAACACACAAACATGAGACCATCCACTAGATGCGTCTATTAGAACTATTAAATATCAAAATGGTCCACATGATGGATGAATTAGTCCATATATATAACCTTGAATTCTTTCAAGAAACATTGGTGATTCTTTCTCAATATTCTTTTCATTAATCACCATATGTGTTTTTCATTAATCACCATATGTGCTTTTCATTAATCACCGTATGTGCTTTTTCATTAATCCTTTTCATCATATATCCTTTTCACCATATGCGTTTTTAATCATATGCGCTGTGTTTTCATCATATGCACTTTTCGGTGCTACATAGATATCTCTCATTTTCGGTTATCATTGACTGATAATCATATCCATTATGATATATATCAGAGAAACTTAACAAATTTCTCTTTGATTTGGGAGAAAACAAGGCATTGTTTATTAAAAAATTCGTACCATTTGATAATATGAATTTTTGCCTTTTTCGTTCCTTATATCAAGTTTGTAAGACCTGATATAGTATTTATAATTCTTTCATTTAATTTAAATCAATGAAATATTTCTTAGATTTGATCATATTGTGTATGTTACCACTATCTGCAATACATAAGTCTTTACCATTTAATTAATGTTGTATTTCAGCAGGATTCATACTAAAACTTCAAATAAGATAAGCAAATAATGAGTTATATTTCAGCAAGATAATCAAATTATATTACATGCAAACAAGTTACAATCTGAAGTACATAAAAGATAACACTTAATAAACATATGCGTTATGGTCTAAAACTATTAATTTATGAGTGATACATAACAAGCTAGGCATCTTAGAAAATTCAAACCATTCAAGTCTCAAAGTAGCTTAGGGTTTATTTAATCAAGATTTTTCAACAGATTCACTCTCGTTTTCTTTTCTTTTGGGACTTATTTGTAGAGCTAAACAAGATGTTCATGTATTCAAGAAATACTAGACTGATGATCCACGTTACCAGATCATTAATAAGAATCTCAAGGATTCTTATAAGAGCGTCTACTAACATCTTCAATTTTATTCTTTCATGGATCACCGTTATTTCTTGATAATTAATATCGTATCTATCTTTGAGTATTTTTCATAATACATTTGGATCTTCGATAATATAATATGTAGATTCTAAGGACTCGTCAATATGTTTGCTAAGAAAAATACATGCTATTGATTTCTCTTGTTCGTAACAATTGTTATTTTCATTCAGGGTTTCTAAAATACCGATTGATTCGAGATGTTTTTCTACATTCATAACCCATGTTAAGTAGTTGTTCCCACTTGATTCTAAAGGAGCAAATTTAAGCCTTTTCAAATTTAACATTTTCTATTATAAAAAAGATGAACAACATAAATCATAATCATAATCAACTTCTATTCATAGACAAATAATAAAATAAAATTAGAATCATTTTAAATTCATAAGTAGCAAACAACAGAATAATGGTATGATTACAAATAATAAAACCATAAGGGAAGGATAGAATATAGGTTCATATTATATTATTAATAATATTATTATAATATATATTAAGTTATAATATATATTATTATAATATATTTTTCTTATTTTAACTTTTAAGATTTACTTTTAATAAAAATACAAACTACTTTTTCTTATTTTAACTTTTAAGATTTACTTTTAATAAAAATACAAACTACTTTTTCTTATTTTAACTTTTAAGATTTACTTTTAATAAAAATACAAACTACTTTTTTCTTATTTTAACTTTTAAGATTTACTTTTAATAAAAATACAACTACTTTTTCTTATTTTAACTTTTAAGATTTACTTTTAATAAAAATACAAACTACTTTTTCTTATTTTAACTTTTAAGATTATAAATTTAAGAATAAACATTAGTATGCATGAAATAAATAATGATTAATTGCATAAGTAATCATAAATGTTAGATAACATATAAAGACCCCATCGTATTCGTATTGATCGGAATTAATCTCGACCCATGGTACCGTGTTGTCAAATGACGTGTTGCGTACATAAAGTACCGTGTTGTCAAATGACGTGTTGCGCACAATCATGAGGTCTTATTAACATAAATATAAATGTTAGTGAAGTTAATAAGAGTTAGATTACAGAAAATATAATTCAGGCGGTATAACCGACCATATATAACTTAAATAACATAAATATAAATGTTAGTGAAGTTAATAAAAGTTAGATTACAGAAAATATAATTCAGGCGGTATAACCGACCATATATAACTTAAATAACATAAATATAAATGTTAGTGAAGTTAATAAAAGTTAGATTACAGAAATATAATTCAGGCGGTATAACCGACCATATATAACTTAAATAACATAAATATAAATGTTAGTGAAGTTAATAAAAGTTAGATTACAGAAATATAATTCAGGCGGTATTACCGACCATATATAACTTAAATAACATAAATATAAATGTTAGTGAAGTTAATAAAAGTTAGATAATTTCTTACCTTGATTAGTGACGTGTGCTTGCTTAGATAAACCTTGATTATACGGAGCACTTCGTGCTGATAACGTGTTATAATTCAGTAGGCTTATAACTACCTTTAGTGGCCTAGTTCTTGATTGTAGACTAATAAGTATATAGAGAGAATATGAGAGAATATGAGAGAATATATTTAGTGTGTGTTTTATAAACTCATAACACACATATTTATACTCAAAAAATCTACTATACAATATCTATAACAATAATAAAATTAACATCCAATTTAACTTTTATAACAGATAATAATAAATGAAAATAGGAAAAGAAATGGCTGATATATCATCATAATATCACCAAGAAAATAAAGGGAAAAATAATAATTGAATTTTGGTCTCCTAGGATCTATGCATGGGCAAAGTAGCAACCGGCCATTAACACTTGTTTTAATACTGCGAGCACCGGTTATTATTTAACTACTAAACGTAACATTTTTTAATAAAGATATTATAAAGAATTTTTCTAATGACAACCCTAAGGGCTGTCATTAAGAGGTTTAGACATGCTTTAAGATGCTTGTAAATTTAAAATAGTCAACCCACTTCCTGCAAATAACTTCCCACAACCGTCACATTGTACCACATGTTATGCATACTTTTAATTCTTAATGACAGCCCTAAGGGTTGTCATTAGAAAAATTCTATTATAAATAGTGAACAATAGTTGTTTTAGTATATATGTTTATGTTAATGTTAATGTTTTAATGACATTAATATAAATTATTATTTAATATTTAATTCATTATCAGTCTTTATTGATTGTATTACTATAAATATTACTAAGCGGATATTTCAATTTACTTGTAATAGAGCGCTTACAGTAGGTGAAAGTTGTAGTTGCAGTACTAAAATTACATTCACAAACCCATTTATTTCTACGTTGCTGTCGTTGCATGATGCAAGTATGCAACATTAACAGATTACACACTGCAACATATTTATACATTCTTTTAATTCCACTCATCGTATATTCGTATATGATATCAAATTTTTTTAGTGCTTCAATAATCCAAGGGTATTATCTTCCCTTCCATACTCCACATTCTCAGTATATGTAAGATTTCATAACTTAATATCAAATAAAAGATACACAAACATTAGCTAGACTTATAAATTGTATCTTAGACTATGTTTTTAACTTTAGTTAATTAGGGTTTTTATTTTCACTACAAGAAAAGTGAACATTCCCGACGACACTTTTCCCGACGACATGTGTCGTCGGGATTAATACCGCAAAACGACAAAAAATTCACTTCTTTGTCAGACTGTTCGTAGTTTTTTGTTGACCGACCTATCCCGACGACATGTCGTCTGGATAGAAGGTACAATAAATTTTCGTTTCCCTCCAGGTAATTTTCGTTTCCCTCCATATGCCCGGTCAACGAAATTCAATTTATTAAATTTCCGATCCAGACGACGTGTCGTCGGGAAAGGGTCGTCGGGAAAAGTACTGGGATCAAATCCCCTTCCCTGCCTTCTGCTACTTCACTTTTTAGAAACTAAAACCCACAAAATTCCTCTCAAGCACACCGACGATTTTCAACAGAATTGGAAGGTTTCTTCATTGTTTTAGCTTTCCCCACCAATTTCTCCTAAAACCCGCTCCAAGGTATGATTTATCTATCTCTTTCTTTTCTTTTCCTTTTTTATTTTCGAGATATTGTTGCTCAACCTGATTTTTGTTTTTTTTTTGATTTAAGGTTTTAATCCGTATGCTTTAACTCGTTTCTTGCGATTTTGTGATGATTTATGAAGTTAGGGTTTGTATGTAGGTAATTTATTAAAGATTAAAGTTAAGGTTTGTGTTTAATTGTTAGATTTATTTATGATGCTAGGTTTTTATTTAGTTAATTTATCAAAGATTAAAGTTAGGGTTGGTGTTTAATTGTTAGATTTATGAAGTTAGGGTTTGTGTTTAGTTAATTTGTTAAAAGATCGTTAGTTAATTTGTTAAAAGATTATTAGTTAGTATTTGTTAAAATATTGGTAGTTGTCATATGAACATTCAATTAAGTAATTATCATCATGTTAGCAATTCGTAAAGCTTCTGCTAACATCAAGTAATTTCTCACCTCTGTGAATTGAAATAATACCTGCAAATTGATTTCTTCTATATATGTATCATTTTTAATAGATACAATTCATGAAAGATCTGCCTTAAATAGAAAATAAATTCTAGTGTTTGATTGTATGTACTTGTAACGTAAGGAAGATATTTTCTTTTTTGTATTCTGTGGTAACAACGAAGACTCAAACCAATATTGGTTGGTTCCAAAACCATGTTTCAAATGACGCATTGAAAGGCTCGATGAAGCCTAGAACAAGTGAAACAAAAAACTTACATGTAAAGAAAATCGAAAAGAAACTACCTCGACCTGCTATTCCATTAGCTTGTACGGGGATAAAAACTTCTAAAGCAGAGGTGAATATCAACTATATCTTGAATCTTGATATACAACTATATTACCTTTGTTATTATGCTGAATATTAAATATTAAATGATTATTAATATTATTATTGATTACATGGTGATTTATCACGTATCAGAAATGGTTTTTTTTATCATATTATTGATGCATTGTATATTAAGTTTACTTGCACACATGCATTTTGCACTATTATGTTAGAACTATCTCACAAAGTTAATGAACATGTATTTAATTATGACAATGCGGCTACAAAGGAAAAAGAGATCCAAGTGAGGAAAAGGTAATTATTTATGTTGTGTAAGCTCTACACGTAAGTTTATAGGCCTACCACACGTTGCTAAATATTTTACGTTATGCGCGTTTTCTGTTTTTCAGCACCGTTAAGGATTTACGCTGAAACACATAAAAGTGAAACCGAAACTTTAGTGGAACAAACTGAACAAAGTATCGGGGCGACCCATATTGACACCGAATTGAATGAACGTCAGAAGCCAATGATATATTTGTTTCTTGTCAAACACTTAAAACTAACGACAATAGTACCAACTCCGGACCCCGTACAACCTTTTCTCCCAAGCTACATCTATTTGACTTTGGTTAATTGTTTCTACGCCTGGCAATCGGGTCGGGTCAAAACGGGTTTGGGTCATTTTTACCCATAACTGATTTCTTCTAAATATGGATCATTTTTAGTAGATGAACATTTTATGCTATTATGTTAAAACTATCCCACATAGTTAATGAACATCTTCTTAATTAGGACAATGCGGCTACAAAGGAAAAAAAAGATATCCAAATGAGGAAAAGGTGTTTATTTATATTGTGTAACCTCTACAAGTAGGTTTGTAGACCTATCGCATGTTGCTAAATATTTTACGTTATGTGTGATTTCTGTTTTCAGCACCGTTAAGGATTTACGATCTGAAAAAACTGTCAAAGCTCGGATTCCTGTGTCCAGAAACCCTCTTCCTAGAGTACATTCGAGTATTAACAGGTTGGTAACATTATCAAAATTCGGTTATATAATTTATTGAACTCATGTGTGCTTTTAACTTCTTTTATATTTTTTATCCAGGCCAAAACAGAGTAAGAGTTCAAGCAAGGGACTTGATATTCAAAACGCCAATGGTTTCAGCTTTAAGACTGGTCAACGAGCAGAAAATAGAAAAGAGGTAAGTATTGTGCATTTGATAATTTAAATTAACAATTCATAAATAATGGCACCAACAGTTGTATATTAGTGTATCTTTTATGTGAGTTTGTGCTAAGTTATGTGAAATTTGATATTTGATTGGAGCAGGTATCCAACAAGAACGGTGATGTGCAATTAGTTGATTTTATTGAAAGCTATTTATTAGGTGAACAGGTATAATTCCACCTTTAATTCAACTATATCTTGAAGTGCTAGGCTTTCGACTGTTATAAATGGTGATTTGTTATACTTCACGCCTACTATGCTTGGTTCAATTGTAAAAATTTCAGTTTTGATAATGACTACTATTGTTTTGTTTGATTGTTAATTATTATGTTTTTGAGTTCATATATATATATATATATATATATATATATATATATATATATATATATATATATATATATATATATATATATATATATATATATATATATATATATATATATATATATATATATATAATAGATATGCTTTGTTTTGACCGTTTTTAATGTTTATACATTTGTTGCAGGGAGATGCAGTTACAATAATGATGTTTATACAATAGTTTGACTAAGCTGGTTATTAGTTACACTAATAGTTAATAAAGATGCGGCTTGTTAGTTTGTATTCTAGAAATAGAATGATATAAAGATGCAACTTATTAGCTACAATAAATGTTATTGTTTAGGATTATACCAAATGTTATTGTTTAGGATTATATTTGAATTTTGAACGATTTGTAATCTTTTGAATGATGTTAATATTTGTGATGTTATTTTAAATGTTTATCATTTACATTTATTTATATTTATTATATTATGGTTTGTTTTTTGTTTTGAACAACTATGCAGAAATTGTATTTTGTGTAACCAATTCGGCTGGACAATAGCTGTTTTGAAGCTGCTGCAAAAAAAATTAATACAAGCTTTCCAGACGACATGTCGTCGCAAACGGGTCGTCGCGAAAGGTGAATTTGACCAAAAATGTCAAAATCAGTCAACAATTGACTTTTTCATGTCTGGCGACATGTCGTCGTAAAAAGTCGTCGCGAAAGGAGCCACTTGATCTTTGACTGTGTCAGTCAAAGTGGGTCCCACCGTCGTCGGGATAGACGCAAAACGGGCGTCGGGAAAACCTTTTCGGACGAGGCTTTAGGAACGACACATAAGCGACGACATGTCGTCGGGATAGGGCTTTCTAGACGACATGTCGTCGCAAAATGTCGTCTGGAAAGGGCTCATTTGTTGTAGTGTTTATATCTATGATGTGCTGATGAATATTAGCTATTTAGCTATAACTAGAAAAAAATTCGACCGCGCGTTGCTGCGATTGTATTCGACGTGCGGTCGAATTTGGATATACGTTGTTTGGCACCTAATATATCTAGTAGGTTGGGTTGTTTGTTGGATGTAATATAGCCCGAAATATTTAGTTTTTTTTAACGGTGTCCGTTTCGCGTATAGTTAGTCGCGTTGTGTTCGTAAAATTATTTCGAGTTGAACGGTGGTCTCGGAAAAATTTAACTCGCACCTAGCGAGAATATAGGGCCCGTTATTTTTTTTAACGATGTCCATTTCACGTATAGTTAGTCCCGTTGGGTTCGTGAGATTTTTTCGAGTTGAACGGTGGTCTCGGAAAAATTTAACTCGCACCGAGCGAGAAGATAGGGCCCGTTATAAATTCGGGTGGAGTAAGTTTCTTTTATTTTAATAAAATTATATATTTACACTTCTACCAAAAAAAAAAAAACGTAAAGTTGAAGGGTCGTGTAATTTGAGCGGAAGTTGAGGAATCGTTTGTAGTGTGAACGTAAACTCAAAACGACGATTCGTTAAAACTAAAACGACCAAAATTCGGTCGACTAATAGTATATAGAGATAATAATAATAATAATAATAATAATAATAATAATAATAATAATGTAATTCTTAATGTAAGTATATAAGTAAAATAATCTTATTTTACGTAAATTTCATAAGCAGTAGAATCTTAATAAATAATAATCCATCCATTTTACGTATAATAAGAGATTATTTATTCATCAATTTGTTTGCTCACTAGGAAGGGTTAACGATACCTTTTTTTAAATATGTTAGAGCATATTATATTATTTAAAATCTGATCAAAGGGTCATTCGTCTGGCGGTATCGTGATGACCCTTGCAACTAAAAAGTTCAAGTCCTGTTGTGAACATATATTCCGTAGATTATTGTAAATATTCGCGTAACAGGTGTATATGTTTACCTTTTAAAAAATATTTAAAATTTAAAATCATTGTTGTATTTTTCATTTTTTATCGACGGTCATAAGATTATTCGTTACGCTTGGTGGTGTGTGTTTGTTTTTGATAATGTGCGGTGTGGGTTGAAAATGTGAAGTTATGGTGTGTGAGTTTGAGTGTTGATTGAGAATGTTATGATGACGTGGTAACATATGATTAAGTTTAATAAAAAGGAATAAAATTAATTTTATAAAAAAACAGCTAAAAAATATATATATATATATATAATTGGACCAATCAAAGAGACCACAAACCAAAGGGCATTTGGCCCAGCGGTATCGTGGTGGTCCTCCAATCAAGAGGTTGAGGGTTCAAGTCTCACTTGGGACATATTCGTGATTGTAAATATTCGTGTTAATGGTGTGTGTGAGTTTGACTTTAAAAAAAAAAAAAATCAAAGAGACCACAATCGTTGCGTCTTTTATGGTTTACAACGCATGCCCTGGCCACACCTTTAAGTCATGCACCATTACCTATATAATGGGCGTGGGTTTGTTTACAACTCAGCACCCACGTCCCACGTCGTAGGACTCTTCGTGTAACAACCCGCCTAATAATCAAAAAGTATGTTACGCTTCTCGGAACTCAAAATGGACTATTGGTGAACAAATTTTGAAAACTTGAATAATTCAAATACTTTTGAAACGCCAAGAGGACCGATTGAACAAATTGTAAAAAAAAAAAAAGAATGATTTATTTAATTTAGGGTGCATTTATTTGGTAAAACTGAATGATTCATAAACAGAATGATTCAAAGTCTCTGAATAAACATGGTTCTTAATGAAAATAAGTTGTTTGATAATCATTTTGAATAAGCGATATGAATTGGGTAAAATTATTTTATTAACTTGTTACATGAATAGAAAATTCAATATACGTGTTTGTTAAGTGTTATAGATAGTATTTGAAGAGGATATTTCAGAAAATTTTGGTGCTTAATGGTTAAGAAATGGTTTCAACTCTAAATAGTTCAACACTGAATGTTGAATCATTCAGCATCATATGTCATTCAGAGGTAATAAACAAACGCGCTGAATGTTGATAGTTCAACATTCAGCGTTGAACTATTCAATAAAGAGATAAACAAAAACACCTTTGCTCCATATATTATTATACATTAATTTACATATGGTACGTGATTATATTCAATCTAATAAATCATCAAATACATACACTTAAATCTGTTATACTAGTTGTTTTTTTAAAAAAAAAAGAGTTTATAGTCTAATGGTATGCGAAGAGTTCTTTAAAAAAAAAAAACTGTTGAGGGTTCAAACTTCATAATAAGCATTTATATAATCGTGTTAGGTGTATGAGTTAGTCTTAAAAATATTAGTTGTTTATATGCTACTAGCTACTAGTTACCATCTAGTTTACGCAAGTACAAGATGGCTCTTGCGTGTTGCATATAAAGGAGGGCAAATTCACTCTTTTTTGAAAAGAAAAAAAAAGCCGAAACTTTATACAGACTAGTTGGATAGTAAAACAATTCGATGGAACAATGTGCAAAATGGATTATTTAGTTACATATGTATTCAATGTGTTTATTATTTGATGGCTCAATGCGTTTATTAGAAGCCCAGTAACTGTCCCTTACAGGTTTACTTCAAAGAAAACCATTGATCGTTTGTGGGTTCAACTTTTAATTTTCATGTAAGCAAAACATTCAAGCAATTACGTGTTCTTTTACAATCCTATTTCATTCAAACAAAACATCCAAAACAAATAATCCAAACGCGAGTATTCGTAAAAAAAATTAAATATCAGATTGTCAATAGCAAATAATCTGTTATTACATTTCGTCCACGAGGTCTAATGACCTTTCTTTATGCTTTTGGCCACAGTAAACTAGATTTCAACCCCTGAAACAGAAAAATTTGGGTAAGTCACACAACGTTGCAAGTTATGTATATAGAGTATAAATAATTAAATATACATAGTACATGTAAATAAGTACAATTGTACACCTATACGTGTAGATCGTTTTTACTCATTGCATGATTCTCAAAATTTTGTTGCCCAGTCAATGCACGGTTCATATACCATAGTAGTAGTACATTTCAAAACCATTTTTAAAGTTAGTCTAGAAAAAAATGATCATACAAAATACTTGAACCGGGCTTTTTTATTTATGAGAATAACCTTTTAAACACCGTTTTTATAACATTTATGCAAGTAATTAATTCTTCAGGACTAACTTGCAAAACCTATTTGTTGAAGAAAAGAAATAACTTATTGACCAACTATTGATTTTGTAGAGGTAAAATTATCAGTCAGTTAACCATAAACTCTATGATGTGTTTATTAACAAGACATTGTGATTCCATAAATTTCAGAGCTTAAACAAAATATTACTAGTTGTTTTTCACTTTTAAGAACTTTTTTTCAAGAACCGAACCAGATATGCGAGAATAGGCCACAATTATCATTTTGATAACCATCTGTGCAAATGATAAGCATTTGAATCAATTGTTTTCACTGTTTTAACACTTCTATATGAGTTTCAATTCAACATTTGTGAATCAACTGAACTTTGAGGATTCACTTATCCGAAGTTACATCTGTGATTGCCATTTAAAAATAGAAGACAAAAATAAAAATATGCCATCAATGTAACACCAGAATTCAAACAAAAATAAAAATATGCCATCAATGTAACACGTTACAGAGACTGACATGCACATATTGGTCAATTGGTCAATCTCATAAAATTAAAACTAAAATTAATGTTTTTCATTTTCTAGACAAAACAATACAACGTGGAATAACCCATCTCGAGTTACAACAGAATTCATTATCAATGAGCAATAGCAATAAGAGTCCTTACCACATATAATGCAGATCAACATAATCAACCTGTTCTCTTAATAATGTGAACTCCACTATCGGTATCAATAATGTCACTTATCTCCCCAACTTTCAATGCATATGTTGCATCCTCAAACGGCTTTTGCATCTGCTTCCTTCCAAATGAACCTGCATTAATGTAATGCCGTAACTTATATTTCAACTATGTTATTTGAATCACTCGTCAATCAATACCTAGAATTACTTTACTAGTTAAACAACAGAAGGTTCAAAGAGGCAAACAAAAACTGGGTCGTCTTTTCTTTACAATAGTGATGATAATAGAACTTTCATTAAAACCATACCATAATTAATCACGACCAAGGGCCCATGATTAAGATTGTTATTTGAATATTAAACCAATCAGTTACAACAAGATTGACCATATGAACCTATAAAATATCAGTATCACAAGTAGTTCTATCAGGTTCTGCCTAAACCAAGTTTATTTCAGCAGTCCCATCAATTATCTTCTCACTGATTAACCAATCTAATCTGCCTAATTGGCAGAAAATTACTTTCCTTTTTGATGCATTCCGCTATGATTTACTCATATGATCAAATAGAGTAATTTTTTAATTTGAATCATTAACAATATAACCAACCTGTAGAAAACTGTTAGTCACTTCGCCATACTACTAACAATAAATAATTAGTCTAGCATTTATATGTATAAATCCATCTGAAGCCTAGGTACCTTGAGGGCGCCTGCTGTCGTACTATCACAGAGTCAATTTCAGGCGCTAATCCTAGTGCCTTAAGTACGCAAACATAAAATTGAAACACTGGTATTTGAAGTTTAGAACTTAGAATATTAGATCGAGAACCTGGTAGCTTCAGATACGACAAGCACTTACATTTTAAATCATGACCATTTAAAACAGAAACCACAACACCCTAACACTCTTCTGAAGCTCATTCTGGAGAACTTAGGCCCCGTTTGGCTCACGGAATCCAATGGGATTCCGGCCGAATTGGAATTGAATTTAGACACGACGCGACAGGACGTGTGTCTAAATTCACTTCCAATTCCGCCGGAATCTCATTGGATTCCATGAGCCAAACGGAGCCTTAGTCACTTACCAACAAGTATCTTTGATTCTTTACTATACTTCCACTAACAGATACTTTAACTTGTTACTGCGCATTAAGCCCGAAAGACTGAATCACAAAATCTAGATTGGCTTTACTTGATCTATTCTAATAGGCTTTGTAGGTGCAACAGTCAAGTTTCTTGACCAATTATTCAATTTGAAGCTCAGGTAGAGTTATTGTAAGCATAACTATATCTAAACATTTATAAACAATTAAATTTCACGAAATCATGCTCCATATAACAAATATCTAACAAGTAACAAAAGCTTAAAAAACTTCAAGGTCAAAACAAACCTAGATCACCACCGCGTTTAGCAGAACTACAATCGGAGTAACGAGACGCAACATCTTCAAATTTCGATTTTCCTGAAACGATGTCGTCTCGAAGCGCCTTGATCTGAGAAACAGCAGCGTCTCTGGTAGTATTGCCAATAGTACGACCTTCTGGATCCTTCCACGAAGCCTTACGTCGAGATCCTTGGTGTTTAATTAGTATATGTGAAGCCCTAACTTTATCAGACGATGAAGATGACATTTTTGACTTCTTGTGGCTGTGATGGTGTTTCGTTTTACTTCTATGGTCACCGGTAGCAACAGCCGGATCTGTAGGATCCTTTCTCTTGCGATCGGAATCTATGGTTGCGAATTCGATTGTTGCGATGGTGGCGGTGATCGTTAGGGTTATCTGGTTTTTGTAGCGATTTTGGATCTTTCGTGGGTGATGGTGTGATACAGAAAATATCACAAAATTTACAATTGAACCCTTCTAGTTTATGAATGTGCTATTTTAAAATAGAATGAGACTAGGGGTGATCATTATTTTGGTTGAAACCGTTTAACGCTAAAATCAAATCGAAAAAAAAGGAAATCGAATTTGAAATACGATTTTCGGATTGAGTAAAACTGAAATCGAATTTGGATTCGGTTTTCGGTTTTGAAAATTCTGAAATCGGTTAAACTGAAAACCGAATTCAAAACTGAATTCAAAAACTTTAATATATAAGTTGTATATTTATGTTTTAATGTCGTTATATCCAATCGTTTAGATAGGTTCTCACTCATAAGATGATAGGTGACCTAAGTTATATTTATTTTACTCAAATTATTATATTCGTCTTCTTAATAACGGAATGAGTAAACGTCACAATTAAGCTGTAAATATTAATAAATAATCGAATTTTTGATAATTTAATAGTATGTCATTGTTTTAGGTTGTAAATCACTGAGACATTGGTAATGCTACAATTAAATTACCATGATTTTGAATTGTTTCATGATGTCCGGTTTTAACCGAAACCAAACCGAATTTGAATTCGGTTTTCGGTTTCGGTTCGGTTTTCATTTTGAATTCGGTTTTCGGTTTGGTTTTTGGTTTTCTCCCAAAAAAATCAAAACCGAATACACCTAATAAACCGAAAATCGAACCGATGAACATCCCTAGATGAGACATGTATTCGAACATACTTAAAAGGAAATGTACTTAATTAATACGGAGTATTAAAAAAAATCGCTAGCGCCCATCCGTGCAAAATTTGAAAATAACGAAAATTAAATCGAAAATATCGATACAAATTTTGTACAATTCCTGGAACAGAATACTGAATTGTTTTGGGTAAGCGATAGTAATTTCAGTTTTAATTTCGTACTGATTTTTCTTTCGATATTTACCCTTTCATACTAATTTGATTGATTGTACTAAGTTGTCAAAATTATGTAACAATGGAAATACCATCTAGTATGTATTTGTAAGTTACTTTCTAAATTTGTAAAAATGTTTATTAATATCCGATGGACATCCGTTTACCCGAATAAATCCATTGTTATGGACATGGATGAATGAATTAAAATTAAATGAATATGAATATGGATATAAAAAATTAAATGGATACTGATATAGATATGACATCGTCCGCTCAATAATCCAGATATATTACTTTAGCCAAAACAAATTCTCTTGGCATGTTAATATGGGCCTATTTGGTTTCATTTCAACTTCGAGCCCAAACCCAGAAGGAAGGGCTCTAAATGGTTCTAGGGTTTTATTTTATAATAGACGTACGTTTCTGACACACAATCTAAGTCATCTTGTTTTTCACTTTATGCTTTTTATCCTTGTTCTTTTCGCTTTTTCCAAAATCGTTACACAATCAGATTGGATGAAATCAATAATCTCAAGTAAATTAATGTCGCGTTACAGATTTCAGATTAGTTTGTTTTTACTCGTATGATGTTATTTCGCATCTCCTTGATGTTAAACTCGATTTACATAGCATAATAGATGTTCCTTCTTCCCGAGCAGTTATATATATGCCATATATATTTATTAAAATTCAATCAGTTAAAGCCAAAAGTTTTTACTTTCGGGAAACAATCATACATGAAACCTGCACGCCAGACCTGATAATAACAGTTTAACTGTTAGCTACACCTACACCTAGATTTGAGAAAACCTATAGACCGACCATATAGAAGATTTTTAACTTTGAGAAACACTTGTTGATCATATGAACACTCAGATTATTGAACAAGTAGTCTAAATGTAAGTACAGAATCCAGAAAAGTATATCAGAAGGTTTTAATCCTTAAAGACATGTAAAAAATGTAGCAACAACTTGATTCTAATTTTTCTTCATCCATCATACCTCATTGCCTTTACTCCATTTGCTCATCGTTGGTGCATGCCGACTGTTTTCTCCTAGCAATTTCGTCACTTAAGCTACGGTTGAGCATCTTTTTCCTACGTAAAACGAAAGCACGATTTGTTATTTCCTCTTCCATTTCTGCAATTTGATTGTTCAAATTGCTTATCATGTTTCCCTTGATGCTCAGTTTTAATTCTTCAGCTAGCATTTCATTCTCTATTTTCAGCTCATCGACTTTCTTTTCTAACTCTTTAACCTTCTCAGATTGTCTCAGTACCTCTTCAGCCTCTTCGATTTCATTTGTCATTTCTTTTATCTCTTTCTCTATTTTCTCCAACTTCGTTTTAAGTTTCATTTTGTTTGTTCTGTAGATTGAATTGAGTTCGGTAGTCAACCCTTCTATTTTGGATCCCAGACGTTTGCATTTTGTTTTGAATTCTGCAATTATCTTTTTTTATCTCAGTCATCTTATTCTCGAACTCCAATTGCAGCCCAGCCATTTCTCTGTGGAAGACTAGATTATCTTCTACCAAGTGTACCAAGTGTCTTCCAAGTGACATCTGCACATATTACCAATAAAGACACATTCAATAAAAAACCCCTAAATAACAATAATGCAATCAGTTTATTCATTTAATAGCAGAACATTAAAACTCTAAAGACTTAAATGTAAATCGAATTAATTATAACTATAAATAAATAATACCCTATATAGAACATTAAAAACCATGAACTACCCTAAATAACGCAAAAGAGTCAACAATAGTTATAAATTAGAGTTAGAATTTTGATGCTCTGTTGGCAACTGTCTTGCAATTGACATCTGCACAATTAGCAATATCATATATACCAACAAATGCACATCAATAAAAACCCCTAAATAACATCAATGTAATTTAAGTAAGTAGAACATTAAAAACCCTAACTAAAGTAACTACAATTAATATACCCTAAATAGCAAAATTGAAAACTATAAATAACCCTAAATAACGAACTAGAGTTGACTACAATTATGATTTACCAATAAATGCACATTCAACAAAAAGAACTCTCAATAACATTCCTGCAATCAGGTGATTCAATCAAAAGAAGTAGAACATCTCAAACCCTAAATAACAACATTGAAAACCCTAAATAATGCTGGAATTAACTGTTAATTAGATAATTAGATATAATTAGGATTCTTACATTTCAATTGCTTTCTAGCACACACCAATTCCGATTGAAAGTAAGCGATGCTGGTGTTTCACGTGCAAATGAGAGGGGATTTGTAAATTGGGTATTTATATGATATATACATACATGCCATAGGTTATATGAAAGTCATTGTCTATTGGTCAGAGTAAGTGGTAAAAAATTAAGATTATATGGTTTAGGTAAATGGTAAATAGTAAATGGTAATTGGTAAAATATATAATTGTCATGGTTAGAATATAAAACCATTACTAATGACCATTATCTGTTGATCCTGCTGTAGATGGTCTGGACTCCGTGTTCCTGCCGGTTACCTAGAGATAGGCTCTACTAGAAGAAGAGCGTTGAGAAAGGATACTTGTGTCACTGGATACAGACTCCTACCAACTTTTGATGCAAGTACGGTAGGCCCGATAACGATGGCAGATTATATGGGTTGTGGCCGAAGAGTTCAATGTGGGCTGAATGACTGTTTAATGACCAGGGAATTGAAGTCTTGGAGAACAAGCCAAGAATGTTCCAGAATGGTTAATTTCTAGTTAGTATTTTGTTATTTTAGATAATGATTTGATCCATTAATTTATTTCCTTTCTAGCTGTGATTAGTCGTATTATATAAAGGACCTCAACTTTATTTTTTAGAGAGTTTTTTATCTTTCTGATTATTATTGAATAAAGGCTACAACCGTGTTTTTGGGTTTTCTTAAACAATGGCGTAATTCGATTGCAATTGTCGATTATTATGTGTTTGGTCATTAGATCCGCATTAGTTGGTATCTGAGAGTTCAGGGATGGCCGAATACTATTATCGTGGTTGAAATCCTAGCAGATACGCCCACCGAGGCAGCAACTATGATTCAAGAGATGCAGAGATTGAAAGACCAACTCGAAGAATCGAAGAGTTGGAGTTGAACCGCAATCTAGAATATGAGTACATTGATTCAGAACGAACCCTGATCGTCGGGGAGAGACGAATCCCTTTGCTCGTACTCCAGGGGGTCATCATCAAAGACAAAAGGTGGATCCCTTGCGCAACCTGGGAATGAAAATTGAAATCCAGGTGTCTACGGGACAAATGCATCCAGACGATTTCTTAGATTGGATACGTACAGTTGAACGAATTTTCGACATTAAAGACATCTCTGAACACCTCAAAGTCAAGCTCTTGTCCATCAAGTTACGAAAGCATGTTTCTTTGTGGTGGGAACATGTGATAAAGAATAGGCTCGAAAATCCAAAATTGTGACACGGGGAAGGTGAAGAAGCTTTTGCGTGAAAATTCTTACCAAAATTTTTTCGCCACGAAGCCTTCTTGGAATATCATAATTTACGACAACATAATCAAAGTGCGGAAGAAATAATCAATGGATTCGATCGGTTGCGAATGCGTTTTGACGTTCAAGAGGAAGAAGAATAAACAATTGCTCGTTTCTTGGGGGTTTTGAAACCAGAGATTGCCTATGTTGTTCACTTTCAACCTTACTGGACTTACATGGATGTATGCGGATTGGCACTAAAAGTTGAAAAGCAACAAAGTTAAGGAAAGAGCAAGGTTGTGGTTAACCAATTCTCTCCCATGCCTAAATCGTCACCAATTACATCTGAGAAAAGCAAGGTGGAACAGCCCATTATACCACCTGCATAGGGACCAGTGCACATACGATATGTTGTTTCAAGTGTCAAGGCTTCAGGCACTATTGGCGTGATTGCCCGAACCAAAGAACAATTACGATTCATGAGGAAATTTCAGCACCAACACTGATGGTGAACATGATGAAGCTAATGATCGACCAGAAGGTGAGACTGAAGTTGTATACCCGGACAAGGGTGAACATTAGTCGTTAGGCGATCTCTATAAACAACTATCGCTGCTTCGACTAATGAGAATTCGTGGCTTCGTAACAACATTTTTTGCACCAATGTGGCTTCTCATGACAAGTTATGTAACTTAATTATCGACGGTGACATTTATGAGAACGTTATTTCTAGTGAGATGGTAGTAGAAGAGGAAAATAAAGAGGTCACAAAGATCCCAGTTGAGGTCCTTTATTACGTGAACTGGAGGAGGTGTTACCCGATGCCATTCCTTTGGGGTTATTATTGATCCAAGACTGTTGCGACTTTAAGAGCCCCTTTGAAGTTGTTTATGGTGCGAACCTTCTAACACCACCACTGGATCTTTTACCTCAGCCTGTTCCAGATAATGAGCAGAATGGTGGTCGAGAACATGTTGAACACATTCAGGAGCTGCATAAACAAGTTCATAACCGCATCTTTAAGCAGAATAATGTGTACAAGGTGCGGGTGGATAAACACTGTGAACGGGTCGTGTATAATGTGGGTGATCTTGTGTGGATTCACCTTCGGAAAGAGCATTTTCCTGCTGGACGCTTCGGTAAATTAAAGCCCCGGGCCGATGGTCCTTTCTGGGTTTTGGAACGTATTAATGATAACACTTATAAGATCGAGCTATCGGGTCATTATAATGTGTCTGCGACTTTTAATGTGGGTGATCTTTCTCATATGTTGCTGCAAAAGACGATGGTTTCGACTCGAGGATGAGTCTTTCTGAAGGGGGAGGGAATGATGCAGGTACGGTTTGGCCAGGCCCGATAACGATGGCAGATTTTTTGGGCTGTTTCCGAAGAGTTCAGTTTGGGCCGAATGATTGAGCTATTTGCTGACCAGGGGAATTGAAGTCTTGGAGAACAAGCCAAGAAGATTCCAGAATGGTTTATGTCTAGTTAGTATTTTGTTATTGCAAATAAGGATCTGATTCATTAATTTATTTCCTTTCTAGTTGTGATTAGTCCTGTTATATAAAGGATCGTCTTTTTGATTATTACTGAATAAAGGCTACAACCGTGTTTTTGGGTTTTCTTAAACCTTGGCGTACTTCGATTGCAATTGTCGATTATTTTGTGTCCGGTCATTAGATTCGCATCAACTCTTCTCTATCTTCATTGATTCCAATGTTCGATTATCGTATTGCGATATGGTCAGTACACAAGGTGGCAATTAATTGGTTTGCTAAATGTTCTCATTTTTGATATATATGGTGTGTATGTTTCAGCTACATCTTCATCATACCAGGCTGTTGTTAACAGAGCAACTTAAGACATATTAGTCTTTGAGAGCTATGTTTCAATTGTTATTATCATTAGTTACTTTTTCTTTTGCTATTAAATATTTTATATTTACTCTCTAATTGCTTATGTATTTGTGTGTGTAGTTGACCATAGTTCATCATTTGCCATATCCCGTGTTATGCAAATACCAAGTGTTCTCAGAATCAGTCGGTGCTTCACGTGTTCCAACTGTATCCCAAGGTACTTTATATTTATTTATCAGTTTACTTAATCATTTACATTTCAATATTATTATATTTGTAATTTGTAATGTAACTATTTGAATGGTATGCAATGCGGCTATTCCTGTTGCTCATTTGTTCTTAATTTTGTTGGTATTCCTATTGACTTTAATCCTATATAAATTGTGATTTAAAAGGTTGTATATGCCAATCAAATTTAGTAATTGACCTGCTGCTTTTGGTCATTGTTATTTTGGGTTCTAATTGCCCCCTGCTCAGCATTGTTTGTATACTTATGGCATTTAGTTATATTGAACTCTAGAGTTTGCTTATTTCCATTTGACTCCAATTTGTATATTGTATCTTAATTTAATTGACATGTACATTACAAAGTTATACTCCATTCGTTATCCGCTGCGAAGCTCGCACCTCCAATCACTTGTTTATACTATTGATGACACCTACGCAATTGTAGATTAATATGCATTTAATGAAGTCTGAGAATGAGAAGTGAAAAATGGAATATTAATTGTGCTATGATTCTATGAAAGCACATAATATACATATATACATGTTACTAGAATGATGTATGTAACACTTATTTGTGCTATTATAGTTTCTTTTATAATTATAATCCTTTTGGCTTTGTTGTGAATTTCAACAGTACAGATCTGCATGTTCTCAGGTTTTGTGGTGTAGTTTGACTTTAGTTCAGTTTCCCCTTCAAAGCTAAATGTCTCAAGATTGACGCCATTTCGCTTTGTTGTTGAAGATCGTCAAGCAATGATGGTTCACTTTGTTATATCTCGGTGGAGTTCGATTAAGATTCCGGCCAAACATTGACAGCCAATTGCAAACGTTGTTTTCAAGAATCCGACATCAGAGGCTCGGAGCTGGAGCAACATCTGGGTTTTAATACAAGCATTTCCTTTTTGCGTCTCTGTTGTGTAAAATGTTTTTCGACTTTTAAATCGATTGCTTTTAATTTTTTCCTGAGTGTGTCCGTTTTCTGAGCAACATTCGGAGCTCTTATTTGGGAATTTTAGTCTGATTTGTTGTGGAAGTGTTAAAAATATAAGGCAAGGATATGAAAGAAACTGTCTCTGGGTAATATATGAGCTATACGGAGGGCAAGTGCTATATGCTGGATGACCAAATAATCCCATGATACAATTGAGCTCAGATTATAAGTCCCAAGTAAACAACCGAATAATGGTTTTAGGGTTTGTGTGAAGATGACGATTAGGGTAAAAGATCAGCTCTGGTGTGTTTGGACGAAGTAGCTGGAGCTTATAGCTGGACCTGGAGCTTATGAGCAATAGTTGGAGCTGGAGCTTATTTTTGAAGCTGGAGCTTATTATTTTTTATAAATGTTTGGTAAACTAGCTGGAGCTTATTTTTCAGTTCATAAGCTACTACAAGTAGCTTCTTTTTTCAGAGCTTATGATTTTCATAAGCTCTACTTTTTTTGTCTACCAAATAAAGCTTATGACTTGAAGCTTATTAAAATCATAAGCACAAGCTCCCATAACTTTCCATAAGCTTCAATAAGCTACGCGCCAAACACACCCTAGATACCATATAAAAGGTCATGTAAACCGTATTTGATTAATAGGATGATGGTACAATATATAGGGATACTGGAGATAATCTACACAAGGAAACTCTATATCTAATAACTATACATACGATTGTATGGAAGATAATTATAACAACAATATATATATACTAGTTATCCTTGATAATAAAAACAGGATTATTTGTCTTGCTTGTACCTAAAATTATACTCGTATAAATTAGCATTTCAAATATATATTTCTTCATAACAGAAATTACTAAAACTGTCATATACCCTGGTTTTCCACTATGTTGGTATTTTTTTAGAACGTCAATTTTGGCATTGAATCCTCTCATTGGTCGCTCACACACCCGTTAGGAAGAAAACTCCCGCATCTATCACGCAAAGCGTACCCGGAATGCTTTAGGTTAACTGCTTGGCTCGCACAAAGTGAAGGATATCAGAGGCAAAACCTTGGAGAAACTCCCCCATGATTTGAACCTGCACCTATATGCCCACAACCAACTGAGGTTTTTTATCAGTCAACTAATAGTTAGGTGGTACTTTATGTTGGTATCAAAGCTTTGTAAAGTCTGCATGCAAAGATTTTTTTTTTAAATAGTAATTTTTGTTAGGATGTTTTCAAAAATAGAAAAAATAAAAAATTTGTGACAAAAATGGTAAAACCGAAGTTTGAAACTTCGGTTTTGCCAAATCCGAAGTTTCAAATTTCGGATTTGCTTTTTTTCTTTTTTTTTCCCTATGTCTATATAATTAATGTGTGATGATTTACTTTTTCTATTTTTGAAAAACATCATAACAAAAATTACTATTTAAAAAAAAATCACGTCATTTGTCTTCGGGTGTATTCATGAAATGCTATCCATGCTTCTCCGCTTCACGCATCCCGCGAAATATATATAATTTTATTCGCATCTATGCTGAGATTTGTTTGGTATTGATCATATCCGCGTATCTCATATTTAAGCCCTCATATTTAAGTCTTCTTTATATTTAATGTGAGTAGAACTTCTAGTGGAGCATATATTATGACATTATCTAAAAGTCGAGTGTTTTCAGTTGGATGTCATTACTTTTTTTTAGCCATCAAGTATAAAGGCATAGAGTTAAAAAAAAAAAAAAAAAAAAAAAAAAAAAAAAAAAAAAAAAAAACCGAAGTTTGAAACTTCGGTTTTGGCAAATCCGAAATTTCAAACTTCGGTTTTACCCATTTTGTCAAAAAAAATTTACTTTTTCTATTTCTGAAAAATCTTAACAAAAATTACTATTTAAAAAAAAAAATCTGCATGCAAAGTATTACAAATGTAACAAAGCTATTAACTAGCAACTTAACCCTTGTTTTTGTGCTCAGATCTTTAGATTTTCATTTGAATTCGATGATCATTAATTCATTATCCTCTCGAGATGTTTTAACTCCTTCTTACAAATTTTTTCTCTAGTTTTTAAAGTAATAATTTTTGAGATTCTATTAACGCAAACAGTCCATTTAACTATTTAATTAAGTATATATTGAAAAAACTATATAATATCAGAAAGAAAAATGAAAAAACATCAATTAGATAATTTAAAAAGACTCCATTAAACGATGAGAAAGTTTAAGCATACAATAGGTACCCAACGTTCGTGTTCATCCAACAATGAAAGGAATTAGCAATATGGTTATGAATTGAAGCCTGAAGATAACAAAAAACTATAAGCAATGGATACCACATTATCACATTTTTATAAGCTGTAGAGAGACGCGGCAAACTGATAAACATTCGGCCATTGATACAATTCAGGTTCGCATTTGATGCGGTGAGAAGGACCAAAAGTACGAAGCACGTGGTATGTCTTTGATGCCAAATTTAACCTCATGATTTTTCCAGGTATTTCCACCACCAAGAAATATTCATCATCACCATCAATCCCCAACACAAGAGATAATACATCAAACTCAAGTGCATCGGAGCAAAAAGGAGGCGGGCTTACGGTTTTAGGGAACAATGATTCACCAAATTCTTCAAGATCAACAAGGTACTTGACTAACCAATCTGAATAATCTCTTTTCAACTCAAATATTTTGAACTTTGTAATGTGAGGATGATAAATTTCAACAAGAAGAAACTGATCCCGAGACTCACATATATAACATATATAGTTCTTGCAATCCAAATCACGATGAGCAAAAGGGGTTTTTATTTCATAACTTGTATCTTTATCCAAATCAAAATACACAATAAAGCCAGTCCCGTCAATCCAATGAATGGCATTATTCCAATAAACACCTGCACTAAAGTTCATATCCGAGGAGAATCTATCGATGGTAAGATTATATAAAGGCTTGCAAGTGCGAGTATTTGAGGAATACACCTCTATCTGATAATTATAGGTCCCTGATCCGTAATCAAAATCATCATAAACATATATGACCTTGTAATGGGGTGATTTAAAAGGATCAAAAGCAATGTTCATACCTAAAACATTATTTACATTACTGGGGACGGGAAGCCTAATGAATTGGTTGATGGTAGGATTAAACACATAATTCTTATCAGTAACTAGTTTATCATTAGTCCACATAACGTTACCAAAAAGCATCAAACCATTACAAGAATGTTTAAATTTTATATCAGGATCAATGTTGTGGAGGATTTTGCGACCACGGGATTTGTATACATAATCCTTGTCAATAACTAGTTTATCACCGGTAACTATAATGCTACCACAAAGCATCAAACCATTACTACTAGAACTTGTAAAATATATATCCGGAACCGGATCAATCTTGCGGAGGATTGTGCGACGATGGAACTTAACCAGCCGATTATAGATGTCGAATGGGACAAATACATATCCGAACAAGATTGGGAGAAACAAACCGGAAGGAGGATCTGGTGGCTTATTAGGGTTTTTGAAACAAGGGTGGTTTGTAATTAGAGAGCGCCAATGTTTAGAAACAGACTTAAACAGAATCAAGGATCTTACCGGTAATCTTTGTAGGATTTCAGTCACAAGGTCTTGGCTGGAACCAACTGTGTGCGCAACAGCCAACAGAAGAGGAGTAGGAGAGGAAGCATCGGAAGGCATGATTGATTGATGCTTATATGCGTCTCAAATAGAAATAGCTTTACGTGATATATTATATATCGTGTATACATATCATGAGTTGGATGTCCACCGCCCACGTATGTTGCTATATTAGTTAGTTTATGCAAGTAATTTATTCTAATTTCAACGACTTTTTTTGCCGTTGGTCCCTCGCTTATACTCCAAAAAGTGGACAGCGTCCCTTCGTTTTTTTTCTGCTTACAGCATCCCTCTATTATCACATTTAAAGATACAGTGTCCCTCCGTCAACTTTTCGTTAAAAAAGTCCGTTAACCCTTGTCATGTGACTTGCATGTGAGGGTAAAATCGTCCTGTCCACTTTTTGGAGTATAATCGAGAGACCATCGACACAAAAAAGTCTTTTTAATTTCTAAAAAAATAAAAAAAATTAAATACTTTATTATATATAATAATAATAATAATAATAATAATAATAATAATAATAATAATAATAATAATAATAATAATAATAATAATAATAATAATAATAATAATAATAATAATAATTGTAAACAGAGACACGAATACTCCAGGGCGATTTAGGCGTGGAAAACGGTTAGGCTAATTCCGGCCAGATCTACAATCTCCGGCACCTTTTTCCGTCAATTTCTGCAATTGTTGTATCTCTATAACATCAATTGACGTTATAACCATGTAATTCGTCCGGATCGAAGAGCGTTACCATGAGTGAGAATCGTAGGGCTTCGACGCGTCAAACGAAGATTCCTGAAAAGCTTAAAGATCATGAGTTGAATAAACGCAAAATAGATGGTAAAAACTCGATTCGAGCTGGTACGAAGGTTGGAGTACAATCAATTGACCTAGGAATGAAAGGTAATGCATCTGATTCACACGATAAGACAGCTGAAGGTGTTTTTTTCCCCTATTACTGTAAGTATGCAATCGCCTTGTGCTAATGAGACGGTTAAGTCTGTTTGTGCTGATGAAATTGTGATGAATACTAGTTCTATTAATTCTGCTAATAAGGATAAGAATACTGTTACATATGCTGATGCTGTATCAAAGGATAGTAGTAATATGAATAGGAAACTTGAATTTGTTCCTACTACTATTGATAAGGATGGTAATGAGTTTGTAATTTTTGATGAGGAATTAGTCAATGAAGGCTGTAAAAAATGGAATACTACTGCATGTGGCTACTTTGTAGGTGTTAATATGGCGTATGGGGTAATGAATTATCACCTTAGGAGAATGTGGAATAAGTTTGGACTGAAAGAGGTGATTATGGATAGTAAACAGATTTGTTACTTCAAATTTGATACTATTGAAGGCATGAATGATGTAATAGAGCAGAGCCCTTGGATGGTTAATGGTAGGCCTCTTGTGGTTAGCAAGTGGGATCCTGAGATGGTTGTGGAAAAAGTGGATCCAAATAAGTTGCCAATTTGGGTTAAGCTGACTAATGTGCCTCTGGAAGCATGGAGTAGCAAGGGGATTAGTGCTATTGCTAGTAGATTGGGGAAACCAATAGTTATGGATAATGTTACTGCTACCATGTGTAATGAAGGAAAGGGAAGGGCAGGGTATGCAAGAGTTTTAGTGGATGTGGCAGCTGCTAAAGGATATGTTGAGGAGGTTGATGTACAATACTTGAATAAGATGAATTCAGTTACAATGGTGAAAAAAGTGAATGTGGAGTATAGTTGGAAGCCTAAGATGTGCACACATTGTGTTGTATTTGGGCACAATCATGCAGAATGCACTATTAGGCCTAGAACTACAGAGGAATTGGAAGTGGAAGCTAAAAATAAGAAAACAATTGTTGATGAAGAAGGCTATGTTGAGGTAAAGAGTAAGAAAAAGAATGATAAGCAAGTTAATAAGGAAGGAAAACAGAATGAGGATTCTAAAGCAGGAAGCTCAAAGTCTCTTATCAAACAGTGGAAATTAAAGGAACAAGTAGCTAAGGAGTATAAAAAGAGTGCTAATAAGTTTGCTATTTTGGTTGATAATGAGGAGGAGGAGGATCCTTTAGGTGACCCCAGATTGGTAGTGGATAAGTATTTGAAGCAAGGAGTTAAGCCAGCAGAGAATGTTCTTAAGAAATGGAATTATGATATGGTAAAGTATTTTCAGATTCAATGGGATATTTTACAAAGAAAGAGAGCTAATCACAAACATGGCAGTGATGTTGATTAAGAAGATGTGTATGCTGATGATAATGTTTGTCAGTTAAGTGAGAATGAATTGGGTCCTGGAGACCCAAAGGTATTATGTTAATGTTCTGTCCTTCTAATTAAGTTTCATTATGGAGTTTAAAGTAGCTGGATGGAACATAAGAGGGATGTGTACAGAGAATAAGCAGGATGAATTAAGGAAGTTTATTAAGGAGGAAAAGTTGAGTATTTGTGCTTTGCTTGAGACTCATCTCAAAGAAAAGAGTATTGATAGAGCTTGTAAGTTTGTCTTTGGGAATTGGGAATGCATATCAAATATTAGGTATAGCCCTAATAGTTGCAGAATAATTCTAGGATGGGATAGTACTAAGGTTCAAGTGATGCCTTTATATATGGATAAGTAAATTATTTTTTGCTTATTTGATTGGAGGGAGTTAAAGAAGAAATTTTATGCTAGTATAGTTTATGCTAGCAATAATGGGAGGGAAAGGAGAAAATTGTGGAAAGCATTAGAAGCACAAAGCATCATTACAAATAGTGCACCATGGGTTCTTTTTGGAGATTTTAATGTAACAAGGAAGCTAGAAGAACATACTGCTGGTGGGTCATTCATTACAGAGGAAATGCATGAATTTAATGAATGTGTTGAGAAATTAGAAGTGGATGATTTAGGGTGTACTGGGTTCCATTATACCTGGACTAAATCTCTTAGGAACCCTAATTGTGGCATTTTGAAGAAATTGGATAGGATTTTGATAAATGAAGAATTCATTAATTGTTTTCCTCAGGTTTATGGTAGGTTTTTGCCTTATCTAATATCAGACCATAGTCCTATGATTTTGGGAGTGTCTACAGAGATACACAGAAGTAAAAAATCTTTCAGGTTTATGAACTATGTTGCATATAAAGAAGGGTTTCTTGAAACTGTGAGCTCAGAATGGGACAAGGGGTATGAAGGATATGCTATGTTTATTGTTGTTAAGAAATTAAAAAATCTTAAAAGAGGGTTAAAGCAACTGAATTGGGATAATGGAAATTTGCATACAAAAGTCGAGAAGTTGAAAATTGATTTGCAACAGGCACAGAGTCTGATTGATAGTAACCCTTTTGATTCATCCTTAAGATCTAAAGCAGCAAGCCTTTTAAAGGAATATGAAGAGGCAAAGTTGGATGAATTTAGGTTGTTACAACAAAAAACAAAGTTGGAGTGGCTTATGGATGGGGACAAGAATACAAAATTTTTCCATAGTGTGTTAAAAAGTAGAAAACAAAAGAGTTTTGTTAATAGTATTTGTGATGAGAGTGGAATGAGATACTATGATGAGCAAGTTGCTGAGCAGTGTGTCAAACACTTTACACAATTTTTAGGTAATAGTGCCAAAGTGAAGCCTGTGGAGGAATTGAGAGATGTGTTCACTAATGTTTTACCTAGTGAAGTGGCTAACAAAATGATAGCAAAGGTCACAGATGAAGAAGTCAAAAAAGCAATGTTTGATATAGATATGAATAAAGCTGCAGGGCCAGATGGCTACTCATCTTGTTTTTTCAGAAAAGCTTGGAACATTGTGGGGCCAGATGTGTGTGCAGCTGTAAAAGAGTTTTTTACCTCAGGAAAACTCCTTGGTGAGCTCAATGCAACTCTTATTGCTCTTATTCCAAAAATAGACACTCCAAATAAAGTATCAGATTTTAGGCCTATAGCATGTTGTAATGTTTTGTACAAGTGCATAAGCAAGATCCTTACTAACAGAATCAAAGATGGATTGGATTTGATTGTGAGTAATAATCAGAGTGCTTTCATTCCTGGGAGGAGTATTCAAGATAATATTATGCTCACTCAAGAGTTACTTAAAGGGTATAATAGGAGCAATGGTCCAAAGAGGTGTTCAATGAAAATTGATATTCAAAAAGCTTATGATACAATTGAATGGAGTTTTTAAGAGAAAATATTGATCAAGTTTGGATTCCATGAAAAAATGGTGAATTGGATAATGACTTGTGTGACCACAACCACCTTTTCAGTGTGTGTTAATGGGGGTATTCATGGATTTTTTAAAGGAGGGAGAGGTTTAAGGCAGGGTGATCCTATTTCACCATATTTGTTTACATTAGTAATGGAGGTATTCAACTTGATAATGGTTAAAAAGACATCCAGTAATCCAGAGTTCAAGTATCATTCTGGGTGCAAACTTATGAAACTAACTCATTTAAGTTTTGCTGATGATTTGTTGGTGCTCTGTCATGGGGATGATGGGTCTGTTAAAGTGGTTAAGGAGAGTCTGGATTTATTTAGCCAGGTTTCAGGTTTATACCCAAATCTATCTAAAAGCACAATATTCTTTGGTAGTATTCATATTGGTATGAGAATGAAAATACTGGATATAATGCCTCTTCCTGTTGGTAAGCTTCCTATGAGGTACTTGGGCATTCCATTACTGGCAAAAAAGTTAAGTGTTAGTGATTGTAAGAGCTTGATTGATAAGGTTAAAAATAAAATTTGGCACTGGAGAAATAAGAGATTATCTTATGCTGGTAGGCTTCTGCTCATTAATTTTGTACTTAGTTCCATGCATGTCTATTGGGCTTCAGTATTCATGCTTCCTAAGTCAGTTTTGCATAGTATTGAAAAGGAATTAAAGAGTTTTTTGTGGTGTCAAGGGGGAAAAATCTAGGGTAAAGCAAAAATTGCCTGGAAAATTGTATGTACTCCTAAAGAGCAAGGTGGATTGGGTATAAAACCAATGAAGGAGTGGAATGAAGTACTACTAATGAAGCAGTTGTGGAAAATTATTGAAAGAAAGGAAAAAATTATTGAAAGAAAGGAAACTTTATGGTTTCAATGGGTGAATTTGGTCAAACTCAAAAAGAGAAGTATATGGGATATTCAAGTTGACTGTAATGACAGTTGGAATTGGAAGCAATTATTGGATATGAGGGATAAAATTAAGCATCATGTTCACTATGAGATTGGCAATGGGAAACAGACTTCAATATGGTTTGATAAGTGGAGTGTAGTGGGTGCCCTAGATCAAATTATATCAAGAAGGGAAAGATATAATATAAGATTTAAGGATGATTAGTCTGTGGAACAAAACAAGGAGTGTGTTGGGGATGAATGGCCTGAAGAGTGGACAATTAAATTCCCTTTAATGAATAGTATCATAATCCCAAATTTGAAGAATGTTGATGATCAGATACTGTGGATTTGTAATAATGGTACTAAGGTGCAATATTCTACTAAACAGGTCTGGAGGGATTTGAGACCTATTGTTGATACAAAAAGATGGTATCATGTAGTGTGGTTTACCCATATGATCCCTAAACATGCATTTATTTTTTGGCTAGCCATTTGGGACGGGTTATCAACAAAAGTCAGAGTTCAAAAATGGAATCCAATGGTTGATGATAAATGTTGCTTATGTGATCAAGTTAGTGAGTCAGTTGAACATCTATTTTTTAGATGTGATTATTCTAAAGTTCTATGGGAAAGAATGAAGAGTAAACTGCTATTCAAGGGTTTAACAGATAAATTGCAGGAGATGGTTGAAACTTTGTCAAATTATCCCTACAAGAATCAAATTTGGAATATAATCAATAGATTGGTTATTGCTGCAGCAGTTTATTTTGTATGGCAAGAGAGAAATCTAAGAATTCTTCAAGGGAAAAAGAGGAATGTGCAGGATTTGGTTGAATATGCTCAAAGTTATATTCGAGTCAAAATGTTGACTTTTAAAGTCAACAATTCTGCTGCAGTTGCAAAAGCCGAAGAAATATGGGGTGTGCAGTTTAAAAGGAAGTAATTCTATATGTTTAGATATAGGATCTGTGTATTGTTTGTATCCAGCCATTTGGCTTTGTTTTAGGGTTGGGGTATATCCTGCCTGATGTATGTTGCTTTGTGTTCAATGAAATAATATTTAATTTGCCAAAAAAAATAAAAAAATAAAATAATAATAATAATAATAATAACTATATAAATATAATTTATCCCTATAATTTAAATACTTTATTATATATCATAAATAATAATTTATCATTATCATTAAAATTATTTATTATTATTATTTCTATTATTATTATCATTATTATTACTTTTTTTATTATTAATAATATTATCAAATTATTATTATTAATATATTTATTAATAATTAATATCAATTAAAAAAAGTCAAAAACAATGTAACTGATTATATATTCTAAAACAATTAATTCAATGTTATTTTTGGACTTTCATCCGAATTATAATCAACCATTATCAGTTCTTGATTTATTTGAAAACGAAAAAAAAATTAAACAAACACAGCTATATGCTATTCGCGACTGTCCCAAAAAAAAATTGATTTTCGAATTTGATCACGTAATGAACAATGATTATAACATGAAATAGTTTTTAAATCGTTCATATAAACTATTGGAATCATCAATTTAACTCAAAACACCAAAATAAGTTCGAATTTTACCATGAACACCTCGTTTGACTTTTTGAAATTTAAGTTTGACTCGAAAATTCGAACTCGATATTAGGAATTGGGTTTTGAAACTTTGCAGTTAGTTTAAATAAGAGATTTCTAACATGACTGCATTTATGGATTTTGAAAAACAATACGAAATTGAGATTTTGATTTAAACGTGACATAAAGAGGTATCGAAAAGAAAAAAAAATATAAAAATAAATTATATTTATATAGTTATTATTATTATTATTATTATTATATATAATAAAGTATTTAAATTTTTTTCTATTTTTTTAGAAATTAAAAATATATAAATTACGGAGTATAAAAAAATTTGCGTCAGTGGTCCCTCTATTTAAGTGAAGAAGATGAAGAAGAAGAAGTGAAAAGGACGATTTTACCCTCACATGCAAGTCACATGACAAGGGTTAACGGACTTTTTTAACGAAAAGTTGACGGAGGGACACTGTATCTTTAAATGTGATAATGGGGGGATGCTGTAAGCAGGAAAAAAAACGAAGGGACGCTGTCCACTTTTTGGAGTATAATCGAGGGACCAACGGCTCAAAAAAGTCAATTTCAAACTTTAATAGTTTATAACTAGTAAAATGGGCCTGCGCGATGCCGTGGGGCCTTTCGAGTTGCGTATTCATAGTTAACGGAGCGTTATGTATCTATAGAAGTAAAAACGTTTTGCTACGGGTGTTTTTTGATACACGTAGTTAGTACGTAGGTGTGTATATGTATTGAATATATCCGAGGTATTTAGCGTTTTTTTAGAAGTGTCCGTTTTGCGTATAGTTAGTCCCGTTGTGATCGCAAGATTTTTTTGAGTTGAACGGTGGGTTCGAAAAAATTTAACGCGGGGCGAGCGGAAAGATATGTCCCGTTAAAATACGGGTGAAGTTTGATTAAGTTTTTTAATTAAAATAATAAGTTTCATTTTACACCCCTGATATGGGAATCTAATTTAAAATTTTGAAATAGTTTGAGGGGGTGTTTGGTTTTTCCCCTCTTTTGGCCCATATTGTCGTTTTTACCCAAAATTGGGTGGGAATAGGGCCAAAACGACCAAAAGTTTAGTCCCCCAATATTGTCGTTTTTACCCAAAATTGGGTGGGAATGGGGCCAAAACGACCAAAAGTTTGGTCCCCATTAGTATAGAGTAGAAATGACTATATAACTTGTTTACTTATTTACACTTCCAAAGTCTTTCAACTTGCTATTTTACACCTCAAAATTAACATACGTTCAAAACCATGGTAAGGCCCAAATGGGCCAGGCACATCCAACTAACTAATGTGGGCTTATAAATAACATATCCCCTCAGCAAAGTTTACCTCTACAAAATCAATGGTTCGCCCATGTTCTTTCTTTACTTCAACAACCGAATCATTGATTAATAACTTTTTTTTCTAAAGTAACGATAACATTAAACAAAGTTTATTCATTGATAGATTAAAAAGACGAATAAACATACAAGGAAAACAAAAGCATTGCAAGGCTCGGAAGCATTAAACGATCCTAAACACTAAACAAAAAGCAAAAAGCTAACTACACCTGAGCCTTGAGCAACCGGATCAATAAAACGGTCTCGAAACACAAACAAATAAAATAACCAATACAATAACTCAAGACTAACAACACTAAAAAAAATGACAAACGACACTAGAAAAGAAAACATATCGCAAACTACCCGACAACCGTTTTACCTTTTCAAGTCTCGAAAATCGGATTAACAACCACTCCATCAACTTTCAATCGATTAAATTTCCTTTCCGCCGGATTTTCAATCGCATACGATGAAACCTTAGCCAGAGAGCTACTAATCCTAATACCCAGCACGAAGTCATCCTTTCTCAAGACCCTCAAAAAAACCAAAACTTCGATCCACTTCATCACTACAAATAAACTCGGGCTCGTTGCTACCCGAATCAATACCCACGCCATCAATCTGTGCCGAGGGTTCACAAACGTCAATCTTTTCTAAACCATTGCTTTTCAACCACGTAGCTTTGTCCCATAGCGTGTACACATTTTTCACCATCTTATTCTTCATTTAAAATTGATAGTACAACTAGTATCAATAATAGGCGTATGAGAAGTTGGGCCAATTTGATAATTAAGCTTCTTATTGTTAGCCTGAGTAACAAAAGGAACACAACAAGGTCTAGACTCATCACATGCAAATAAGGTTTATGGGATCTAGCATTTTTCATAGATAAATAACTGAAGTGTTTGGTATCATGGTCAATATATCTATTCTACTTCAAATGCAAATAAGGTTTATGGGGTCTTATTTTTTCAAGTATATCATGTACTGTATTCTATTCTATTCTATTCTATTCTATATTACTATTAGATATCTGTTACCAATTTATTAAGCCTTTTTTCTGAATAAAAAAAATCCATTTTGTCTTAAAAAGCTCAAAAGCTATTACCTTTAGGTGAGCTTAATCTTAAAAATTACTCCACTAGTACTTTAAAATCATATACTAGTTTTTATATGTATTTGTATACTTTTGTTTAAACCATACTTATGTAAATCACTTTTTTTAACATCTAATACATCTTAGTTATTTGGTAGCAAAAGAACAGAGAGTTCATTCCTCAAGAAATCTCTCCTCAGAGAACACAAATCAAGGTGAACAACCCACCAAACGGTCAACACAAAGAAGTATGTAGTTTTTGCTCCTTGATGACCAGATTATTATGATTTATTATGTTGTGATTATGATAATATTAGTATGATAATACTTTTTCATGTTTCTTTTTATCATCATTAGTTGTATACAAACATTATCTGATGGTAGTAGTTAGTTTATACTCTGTATTAAGATTTTGACCCATTATTCTGTTTTGCTGTACATCTCAAGGCATGCCTTATTTCACCACCACACATCTCATCCCATCTCCCATACATCAAACGTATATACATATATAGAAACACTTGTCAAGATTTTGTTGAAGTTTGACAAGTTTGAGCTTTTAAAACTATTGTCAATCTGAAAATGTACAACATTTACTTTCTCAAAAACTTAAGATTTACCAATTGATCCTGAATCAGCAAGAATTTGTTTTTCTGAATGTTTTTCAAAGATCAATAAAAACCCAGTTAAAATAGGTGTGAAAGCTTAAAACTTTGTGTTGAAAAAGGGCTTAAAAATGGCAAGATGTGTTTTTTTTTCAGCTTCACATAGCATCTAGTTTGATAGAGTATAATGCTGAATGCTGATAAATGCTGAAGTCATTTTACTAAAATAGTAATAGTATAACAAAAGAAGATTAGTTAGTATCATATCTTTATTTACTTACTATAACTATCCACAAAATCCTTCACATATACAGTAGTATATATCTGAACTAAGCATGTCATAGAATATCATATCGCCTTTGCCATTTGTTCTTTGAACAAATCACCAATGACAATGGCCCATTTCAGATCGTGAGTGCCTTTTCTCCCCTCCTCTTCCAGTTCTTCGATTCTTTTCTCCAGCATGCTAATTGATGTTCCCAAAAAATCAACCTTGGTTTCCTCTTTTAAAACATTATTGGTGTCCTTCAATTCATCAAGTATCTCTTGCAACTTTTTCCCTTCTTTGACCTTCTTTTCAACCATCTGTTTCAGTTTGTCAATGTAACTGACTTCATCTCCTTCTTGAAGCTTTTCAGGATCAAGCTCCATAACCTTTTCTCTAAGTGCTTTCACTTTTGTCGCCACCTCTCCAAACTCTTTTTTTTTCAGTGTTAACTGAGCTGAGATTTCATTTTTGCTAATGGAGTTGTAATCTTCTATTTCTTTTGTCATGATCTCCTCTTTAATTCTCAGATCATTATATTTCTTTTCCCACTCTTGTATGATTAATGTTTCCTTTTCCAGCAAACCAACTAGCCGTGCTTTCTCTTTTTCAAATTCAGCTTTGTATGATTCTCTATTATGTTCTATATCATTGACGGTAGCGTCGAATTCCGAGAGTAACATCTCTAATCTGCACCACACATTTACTATTATCATTAAGATTGATTGATTACAAACAAACAATTCAATAACCATGATTGCAATTTTAAACTATTCTTAGTAAAGAAAATATATCATTTTAATCTGCACCGCACAATTACTTACTATTATCATTAAGATTAATTGATTACAATCAATTAAATAACCATACTTACAATTTTAAACTATTTTGAGTAAAGAACATTTTTTTTTTTTTTGGGCGAAAAAAGCAATAACTTTTATAACTAAGAGTGATCATCAAAAAGATGAAAAACCCCGAAACGTACAATAGTACAACATAGACATACGAGCCCGACTAAACAAAACCTAACGAGCGCTCACTACAATAACACTAGATAAATAAACCAACCAATGAAAAAAGATAAAAAGTAAACGGCTCACATCAAGAGGAAACGAAGGATCATGGCTCAAGAATCTTTGATGAAATCGGAGAATTTTATCTTTGAGTAAAGAACATATATCATCTACTATTTAATGCCATAAATAGTTATTTCACTTTTCTACTAATGGCTTGCCACTTTGATGTTACCTTTTAATCATTTAAACCTATAAACCTATGTATGATTTCTTATTAAATAGCAGAGGTAAGATATACAACTAAATTCATACACTTAGACCCTAAATACCATTAAAAAGGAAGAGAAAGGTTGATGGGGTGGTGGCGTTTTAGGGACTGCAGCAGCAGCAAATTTGTAGCTGCGGTGGTGGTAGTTCATTAGGTTGAAGAAGAAAGGAAAAAGAAAGAGATAGAGAGAGAGAGAGAGAATGGTGGTGGTCTAGTGAGGTGATGGTTATCGGTGGAGATTGATGGTGGCTCACGGTGGTGGTGATTGAGGGTGGTGACGGGTTGAAATGGAAATCAAAGATGAATGTGATGAGTGTTCAAATTACAAGTGTTGGTGATTTCATCACATCATACAAGTGTAGATTATATTTATACATATATCTATATATAATTTCTATTAGTGGAATGAAAAGCAAGGGAAACAGTTAAAAGAAGAATCAAGACTTTAATAACACGGATAAAACACTTAATTCCAAATTCGGTTATTAAATGTTAAATCAAAATAATATATATATATATATATATATATATATATATATATATATATATATATATATATATATTATAATAGTAATATTAATAATTAATAATAAACGTTCTCTATCAATCAGTAGCCTCAAATTTTTAGATTCACTCTAGCGACAGTTTATCACGGATGACTATATCGTGTCCATTGCTAAACAGTTGACGTATAAAAGTGTTCTTAAAAATCCCAAATTTTTAATTTAAATAGTTTTATTTATTTTGGTCATTATGGTATAAAATTCTGTCATTAACTATTAAATAAAAATTACATTAATTATTCACTCCCAACCCCAAGTAAAAATATAAAAGTTTTAAAATTCAACAAATGTTTTCTAAATATATTTTTAATAAGTCTATAATTTATATAACTCATTTTCGGATCATCGCTTATTTTAAAATCATATAAGTTCGAATTAAACTAATCATTTGAATGACAAACGAATGTTATTATTGTTTCCTAAATGAATTCAAAACTATTTATTTTTGAATTACATTATATTTACATAAATATATATTAGCTAACAATTTAATTATTAGTTCAAATCATATAATACTTTATTTAATATCTCTAATTATTATTTATATATATATACACACACACATATCTAATTACAATTAATTGTTCGTGAATCATCGAGAGCAGTCGAAGGTCAATTGAATATATGAAACACTTCAAACATTTTTGAGACTCAGTTTAATAGACTTTGCTTATCGTGTCGAATTCATATAAAGATTAAGTTTAAATTTGGTCGGAAATTTTCGGGTCGTCACACTATCCCATTATAATATTTGGGGCCCCAAAAAAATTGGGCCCTGTTCAATTGAACGGGTTGCTCTACCTCTCTACCTTCGGGCCGGGCCTGCCCTCAATCCCCCATTCTAACCGAAGGAACCACTTCCAAGGTTAGATCCTCATTCATTCCTTTACTAGCACTTTAAGTCAGATTTTTGGCTTGATCATTTGGCGCCATCAGTGAGATCGAAAAATCAACCTTTGCATTAACACGATGTTAGGTCCTACACCAACCCCAATAACTGTCGAAGAGCAATACGACCCTTTGCGGCTAACTGTCGACAGCGATTTCGTAACCCCCAGCGGACACATTCATCGAAGCAGTTTCCCAGAAAGGGTTAGTGGCACGAGACTCAACTTTGACGAAGGCACTCACTCGGGGCCGCAAGTCACTGAATCGAAACGACCGGACCTAATTGTCTCAGAACCTGGCGTGACAATGGGACCACCTCTGAAACCATTACTGGTGACGAAGGATTAGATTTCTTAAGGAAGGAGGTTTTGTTCTACTGTCCCTCTTGGAAAGCATTGCTATAAAGCATGCCGGAGAATCGGTTGCACCGCAAAGTGACTATGTGTGTGTCACATCTGAGTTTTGCAGGAGCTCTGGTAAGACAAAAGACGAAGCTCGTCAAGAGCTCATTGAGACTTTGATCTGGAAGCACCACCATCAATGAGCGCTCAAGTGGAACAGTCGGGTGTGGCTGACGGGATGTTAAACAATTGGTATGCTATGATGGGGAGCAATAAAGTAAAAAAGCTCTTCGATCCATCGGCAACATCAAAAAAGTTCACAAGGGAGATAGTGTAACATCCCGCATTTTTCCGTTAAATTTATTTTTAACACCGTTTTTTTAGATAATATCTTTTGTTATCTAAATTCGTGTCTTTCGTTAACTAACGTTCTTAATATTTCCGTTATTGGATTATCACACCTCTTGTTACTCTAGTGTATTTAAATAATTCGTTCGATTAATTCACGCACCCGCATCCAAACTCGAGGGACTAATGTTGTCAAGTGAGAAAAGAGGTAACTAGTGGTTGACTAGTCAACCACCTTCCTCCCCACCATTCATTATTTTTCTTTTCTTTTCCATTTTCTCTCCATTTTTTTTTACTTCCAAACTTCCACCATTTGATCTTCATCACTAATTCATCATCTAAATCCGAATCAAGAAGTTAACATCAAAATAAATCGTACTTTTGGAATCCTCTCTTCATCCTCTACATTTTGGTACCAATTTCACTACTTGGGGTAAGGTTTCTAAAAACTCTAAATTTCTCTAATTCGATTTATAGACTTGAAATGGTGTTAATTAGGGTCTATGGCTCGAGTCTAGCATGAATATGTGAATTATATGCTCGATCTTGTTGTTTTACATAAACTATCATGAACTTGAAATGGGTTTGTTTAATCTTGAGTTTTGGGATGATTAAATGTTGTTTAAATGTTAAAGTTCATGTATTAAATGTGTTACTAGCATCGTTAGCTTCGTTTTGGTATGTAGGTTGATTTAGAAAAGCTTCATTTACAAAATGGTTGAATTCATGATTCTTGGTTAGGATTTGATGAACTTTAAAATGAACTTTTGATGCATTGTATGCTTGTTAATGTTGTTAGTAAGTGTTTAGTTGCAATATATGTTTAATTACCTTCGAAACGGCATATCGTATGTGTAAATTGGATTCCCGAATCATGAAATGTATTTTATGAACTTGAAACTTTGATAATGAACTTTTACCGATCATTCGACGAGGATGTTGTTGTTGTAAATGATGAATTTGATTTATGAAACATGTTTAATCGTATTCCTCGTCAAATTTCCTTTCTAACGATATAAGAAACGTGTTTTGAGTGTTTACGGTTCGTTAATTGTGTTTGAATGAAATTTGGTTTGAGACTTAGACATTTGAAACAGCCCAGGTACCAGGCCACGCCTAATGTCGCGACGCGGCCCTCCTCTGTTGCGGCGCGGCAATGGCCGAGTTTGGGGACTGTTCAACTTTGCACTTTTTTGTTTAATTCCAACTATGCTACTCACCTCCGATTAACATGTAACTTGTTCTAACATGCTCATATATGATTATATGACTCAGAAAAATTGTCCGCGACCTGACCCGAACATGTTGACTTTTTCGTTGACTTTGACCAAAGTTTATTTTATACTTTTAGTCAAACTTAACAAAACACTTATGCAATCGTTCTAATCTTATTTTATACTTGATTCTTGCATGAAACTTGACAACGTGATTCACATGCTATATAATCGAGTCGTAACGAGCCATAGGACTAATTGAACACATTTCGCCCGACCTTGTGTCGTAACTGGTTAATTGATACAACTTACTTGTTTAGGTTAAGACTAAGCAACTTTCATGCACACGTTTACTTTATGAAGTACTTTTATACTCGTGCACTCGAGGTGAGATCATAATCCCACCCTTTTCAATAACTTTTATACTTTTAAATCGTGGGCTGAGAAACATATACTTTGTATACATTTTATACTGTTTATACTCTTATACTTTGAACACAAATACGAAAGCAAAGATACGTACGAGTTAGAACAAAAATCCTCAAGTCCAATTATCATCAGTTACACTTGTAGGGTGTAAGCGTGAACTTATGTTGTGTGGCCATACGGGTTTGACGAACCCTCATTCGGATGAATGAAACGTATTTTCATGAAATAGTGTAGGTTCTAACACTATATGCAGAGGTAAGATTCAGTTAAGCTTTGATAATTGGATGCTCGTGATAGAAACACATCTTTTGAGATGTATACGCTTGATAATCGGTTTATACTAAATCTTGTGGTTCAAAAACATACTTTTACAAATACAGCTATGATTTCACCAACGTTTTTCGTTGACAGTTTTCTATATGTTTCTCAGGTTCATACTTGGCTACTTGATACATGCTTCCGCACACTTTGATTACTTGCTTGGAGTCAAGCATACATACTTACGCTATTTATAGTAACCGTGGTTTTAAACTAATTATGTCGCAAATTATTTCATTTATACTTAACATATTTGGTAAACTTAAACTTGTTGTCGATCCGTTTGGTAAACTAAACTTTGCAAGTCTTGTACGTTTCAAATGAATGCGACATAATTTTGGTCAAACGCGTCTCATATAGGGACTATGACCACGCAACGGGACCTAAGTTAACGGCGCCGTCAATGACGATTTTGTCGGGTCGCTATAGATGGTATCAGAGCGTTGGTTGTAGGGAACTAGGATATGCATTCGTGTGTCTAAAAGAGTCGTTAGGACGTATTAGTGAATCTAGACTACAACCGGATAGTTAATCATTGCATTCTGACATACATTTGCTATAGATAGCACTTACTTGACTACTTGTGCATTATACTTGAATCATTCTTAGGCAAACTTTTTAATGGTACCAAACTTTCATCATACGAATCGGTATTCTGCCACTTTCTGGTAACCCACGTTAATTTCAAGATTCATACACGTAAGGATGACAAAGACTTCATTAGTCACACTAGTTCGAGAACTCGGTCTCCCATATTGTTATTCGCCACCGTCTCAACTTACTATCATTGTCACACCGGTGTTCCTTACTATCTACCACTTCTTGTTACTACCATCATTACTCTAGGTGAGTATCGTCGTCGCTACTTATCATTACGGTTACGTACTACTCGTTATCATGATTCGTTACACTTGTCGTACCGGAATACATTATTGTTTGACTTGAACCGCATTTAACGTGAACAATCATTATACCCTTCCCTCGGGGAACGCTTCTTTAGAGTTGCACAAATTCTTTCGATTCAATACGAGTCACGTTAGTGATGTCGCTATACTTTGTACATTTTAAATCTTCACAATTACACGAACTTGAATCTATGGAGTGATGTGGGAATGGAGGTATGAGTTAGTATAATATAACGACACTCGATCAACGTGGTTATATTATAGTAAGTCATACCAAAGTTCTAATAACACGTGATGGTGATTGGACTCGATCAACCTAATCACCACCATGTGCCATGTACATGACTTCATTTTTCTTGTTGGATATCTGAAAACTCTGAGAATATTGATAACAACCATACCAAGGACACACCTTCGAATATTGTCGAACCATATTTATGCTTTCGAATGAATGGAAAATTCTTTCAACTTCAAACATATGTTATACGTGTATACTATCTCGTTTTCACACAGTTTTATCGGTGAACTACAATATGCTTGTTATGCTCACATCGAGGCGGAAACTTCTCTCACATCACACCCATACTTCCGATTCAGGAAATCTTTTATCTAAATTTTCAATGGAGAGAGAGACTCTTCACATTATGCTAGTATTCGCCTCGAGGGTGAATAGTCCTAACGAACGATTTTCAGAAATCGATAAGAAACTTGCTCTAACAAACGTTTTCGGAAATCGATAAATCTTCCGCTGCGCGAATTTCTTGAGAAACAAAAACTTGTTCAAATATATCTTAAATAAATGTACCTCGTCTCGAATCGAGATTCTCGTTTTGTAACGACCCGACCAAAACCGTTATTGACGGCGCCGTTAACTTAGGTCCCGTTGCGTGGTCGTAGTCCCTATATGAGACTCGTTTGACCAAAATTATGTCGCATTCATTTGAAAGGCACAAGACTTGCAAGTTTAGTTTACAAAACCATTCGACAGCAAGTCTAAGTTTACAAAAGTCATAAAGTATAAATGAAATAACTTGCGACATAATATAAGTTGAAAAACACAGTTGCTATAAATAGCGTAAGTATGTAAACAAAAGTTTGAATCCAAAAGTGCTATCCCTAGCGTATGTATGTATGTATGCTTGACCCCAAGCAAGAAATCAGAGTGTATGCATGTATGCTTGACCCCAAGCAAGTATGAATGTACGCGGAAGCATGTATCAAATAGCCATGTATGAACCTGAGAAACATATAGAAGAATCTGTCAACGCAAAAACGTTGGTGAAATCATAGGTTTGAGTAAGTGAGTAAAAGTAAAGTAAGTCGAACCACAAGATTTGCAAAGTTGAAATAATAGTAGTACATTCTAAAAGTTAATATTCACGAGCACCCAATTATCAAAGCTTAACGTTCCGTCCGTTGAATACCCCATCAATTAGTGCTAGAACAACACTGTTCCCGAAGATATATTTCATTCGTAAACGGTAGCGAACCGTTTGAATGAGGGTTTGTCAAACCCATATGGCCATATAACATAAGTTCTCGCTTACACCATCTGATGTAACTAATGATAATCGGATTGAGGATTTTCGTTCTAAACTCGTATGTAGAATGTTTGTTTTCCCGTTCTTGTGTTCACTTAGTTCAAAAGAATCGTTTATGTTTTCTCATCCCAAAAGTAAGTTCAAAAGAGTAAAAAGTGGGACTATGATCTCACCTCGAGTGCACGAGTATAAAGGTACTTCACAAAGTAAACGTGTGCATGAAAGTTGCTTAGTCTTGACCTAAACAAGTAAATTGTATCAATTAACCGGTTACGACACATGGTTGGGTGAAATGTGTTCAATTAGTCCTATGGCTCGTTACGACTCGAATAGTATAGCATGTGAATCACGTTGTCAAGTTTCATGCAAGAATCAAGTATAAAAGCATGTTAGAACGATTGTAATAAAGTTTGAGTTGACATTTCAAAACCTTACCATTAGAAAGGAAATCTTATTACGTTTCCAACGATATTTGATTCATCGAAAACGGAGTTACGGTCAAAAAGTTATGGCCAAAACAAGTTTGCTGAAGTTCGGATGAAACAGGCAATTGTCACGGCGCGACAAATTGCTCCGCGGCGCGACAAATGCCTATGTTGAAGGTCAGAAAGCTTGAAAAACATGTTCTAAAATCACCCTTTGGGCCACGGCGCGACAAATTGCTCCGCGGCGCGACAATGGCCGTGGCCTGGTCCCTGGCCTGTTTCACTTGTTCAAGGCTTGGTAAAATTTCAAACAAACGCAAAACTCAAACCGTAAACAATTAGGAAGCGTATCTTATACCGTTGGAAAGCTCTTTTGACAAGGAACACAACTAAACATGTTTCATCAAACAAAAACAACATTTTCCATAACCGATTTCTCGTCAAGTGATCGTTTAAAAGTCCATTTTCAAAGTTTCAAGTTCATCAATTGCATTTTAAGTTTCGGGAATCCAATTTACACATACGATATGCCGTTTCGAAGGTAATTAAGCATACATTACAACTAATCACTAACAATTAACATTCCATGGCATTCAAGCATCAAAAGTTCATGTCAAGAACTATCAAACCCTAGTCAAACATCACAAAATCATTAATCGGGTTTTTGAAGTTTTCTTAATCAACCTACACATCCAAACGAAGCTAGTGATACTAGTAACACAATTAAAACATGCACTTTAACAATCTAACAACATTAACTCATCCAAAATCAAGGATTAAGCAAACCCATTTCAAATGTTCAAACTAGTTACTCAAAACAACGAATCGAGCAAACAAAACATATATTCATGTTATACACGAGCCATAGACACTAACTAACACCATTTCAAGTCAAAAACACGAATTTATAGAAATCTAGAGTTTTTAGAAAGTTACCCAAACGAGATGAAGTTGGTATCAAATTGTAGAGGATGAAGAGAGGATTCCAAATATGTAATTTGTTTTGAAGTTTGCTTCCCGATCCGGATTTAGATGATGATTTATGTTTGTGTTCTTGAGAGAAAAAAAAGAAAGAAAGAAGGAAAAAGAAATGGATGAATGAGGGGTGGAGGTGGTGAGTGGTTGACTAGTCAACTACTAGCCACCTCTTTGGTCAAGTGGCGGAACTAGTCCCTCAAGTTTCAGAGCGGGTGCGGGAATTAACCAAACGAATATTTTTAAAACGCAAGTTAACGAGAGATGTTATAATTAAATGACGGAATTATTGTGAACGTTAGTCAACGGAAACTACGAATTTAAATAACGAAAGGTATTATTTAAAAGAAAAAGACGGTGTTAAAAATAAATTTAACGGAAAAAGGCGGGATGTTACACGTTTCACTTCTAGATTTTTAGAGTGCCTTACAAAAAGCCTCGGGACCACGTTTAGACATGAGTACCGCACATCAACCACAACCCGACGGACCGAGCAAACATACGATTCAAACCTTGGAAACCGTAATACGAATTTGTGTTATCAACTTCAAATTTACTTGAGAAAAGTATTTGCCTTTAGCCGAATTCTAGTATTACAATAATTTTCATTCGAGTATTAACGCCACACCTTTCGAGAACTCATATAGCCGCAATTGACGTTTTCTTAATTGTTGATCCGAAGTAGGTAACAAGCAAACCACCGGACCCGAACTCATTCATGAAACAATCGAGAAATTTCTTTTAACCCGAGAAAGGCTCAAGACGGCCGTAGTCGCCAAAAGAGCTATGCCGATGTTAGACGTAAACCTCTCGAATTTCAAGTGAGTGACCGCGTAATATTAAAATTTGCACCTTGAAAAGGTGTAATCCGTTTCGGGAAACATAGAAAGCTAAATCCGCGATACATTAATCCTTTTAAAATCTTGGGGCGTTATGGACCCGTTGCTAGCCGTTTAGATTTTCTGACCCATTTGAGTCTCCGTTCATCCTACATTCTATGAATCAAACTTAAAGAAGTGTCTTGCAGAAAAAATACTTGTTATTCCTTCCGAGGAGCTTAATATCGATGATAAACTTCACTTCCTAGGAGGATCGGTTGAAACTATAAATCGTGAAACCAAACTCTGAGACAACGTAAAATCCCGACTGTCAAGTTCGTTGAAATGCCCAAGGAAGTACCTTCACTTATTCGTAGAATTTGCAATGCAAGATCTCGAGGAAGAAACAACGACTACTACTTCTAACCAAATTTCGGGACGAAATTTCTTTTAAGGTGTAGGTAATGTAACATCCCGCGTTTTTCCGTTAAATTTATTTTTAACATCGTTTTTTTTTAGATAATATCTTTTGTTATCTAAATTCGTGTCTTTCGTTAACTAACGTTCTTAATATTTCCGTTATTGGATTATCACACCTCTCGTTACTCTAGTGTATTTAAATAATTCGTTCGGTTAATTCACGCACCCGCATCCAAACTCGAGGGACTAATGTTGTCAAGTGAGGAAAGAGGTAACTAGTGGTTGACTAGTCAACCACCTCCCTCCCCACCATTCATTATTTTTCTTTTCTTTTCCATTTTCTCTCCATTTTTTTTACTTCCAAACTTCCACCATTTGATCTTCATCACTAATTCATCATCTAAATCTGAATCAAGAAGCTAACATCAAAACAAATCGTACTTTTGGAATCCTCTCTTCATCCTATACATTTTGGTACCAATTTCACTACTTGGGGTAAGGTTTCTAAAAACTCTAAATTTCTCTAATTCGATTTATAGACTTGAAATGGTGTTAGTTAGGGTCTATGGCTCGAGTCTAGCATGAATATGTGAATTATATGCTCGATCTTGTTGTTTTACATAAACTATCATGAACTTGAAATGGGTTTGTTTAATCTTGAGTTTTGGGATGATTAAATGTTGTTTAAATGTTAAAGTTCATGTATTAAATGTTTTACTAGCATCGTTAGCTTCGTTTTGGTATGTAGGTTGATTTAGAAAAGCTTCATTTACAAAATGGTTGAATTCATGATTCTTGGTTAGGGTTTGATGAACTTTAAAATGAACTTTTGATGCATTGTATGCTTGTTAATGTTGTTAGTAAGTGTTTAGTTGCAATGTATGTTTAATTACCTTCGAAACGGCGTATCGTACGTGTAAATTGGATTCCCGAATCATGAAATACATTTTATGAACTTGAAACTTTGATAATGAACTTTTAACGATCATTCGACGAGGACGTTGTTATTGTAAATGATGAATTTGATTTATGAAACGTGTTTAGTCGTATTCCTCGTCAAATTTCCTTTCCAACGATATAAGATACGTGTTTTGAATGTTTACAGTTCGTTAATTGTGTTTGAATGAAATTTGGTTTGAGACTTAGACATTTGAAACAGCCCAGGTACCAGGCCACGCCTAATGTCGCGACGCGGCCCTCCTCTGTTGCGGCGCGGCAATGGCCGAGTTTGGGGACTGTTCAACTTTGCACTTTTTTGTTTAATTCCAACTATGCTACTCACCTCCGATTAACATGTAACTTGTTCTAACATGCTCATATATGATTATATGACTCAGAAAAATTGTCCGCGACCTGACCCGAACATGTTGACTTTTTCGTTGACTTTGACCAAAGTTTATTTTATACTTTTAGTCAAACTTAACAAAACACTTATGCAATCGTTCTAATCTTATTTTATACTTGATTCTTGCATGAAACTTGACAACGTGATTCACATGCTATATAATCGAGTCGTAATGAGCCATAGGACTAATTGAACACATTTCGCCCGACCTTGTGTCGTAACTGGTTAATTGATACAACTTACTTGTTTAGGTTAAGACTAAGCAACTTTCATGCACACATTTACTTTGTGAAGTACTTTTATACTCGTGCACTCGAGGTGAGATCATAGTCCCACCCTTTTCAATAACTTTTATACTTTTAAATCGTGGGCTGAGAAACATATACTATGTATACATTTTATACGGTTTATACTCTTATACTTTGAGCACAAATACGAAAGCAAAGATACGTACGAGTTAGAACAAAAATCCTCAAGTCCAATTATCATCAGTTACACTTGTAGGGTGTAAGCGTGAACTTATATTGTGTGGTCATACGGGTTTGACAAACCCTCATTCGGATGAATGAAACGTATTTTCGGGAAATAGTGTAGGTTCTAACACTATATGCAGAGGTAAGATTCATTTAAGCTTTGATAATTGGATGCTCGTGATACAAACACATCTTTTGAGATGTATACGCTTGATAATCGGTTTATACTAAATCTTGTGGTTTAAAAACATACTTTTACAAATACACCTATGATTTCACCAACGTTTTTCATTGACAGTTTTCTATATGTTTCTCAGGTTCATACTTGGCTACTTGATACATGCTTCCGCACACTTTGATTACTTGCTTGGAGTCAAGCATACATACTTACGCTATTTATAGTAACCGTGGTTTTAAACTAATTATGTCGCAAATTATTTCATTTATACTTAACATATTTTGTAAACTTAAACTTGTTGTCGATCCGTTTGGTAAACTAAACTTTGCAAGTCTTGTACGTTTCAAATGAATGCAACATAATTTTGGTCAAACGCGTCTCATATAGGGACTATGACCACGCAACGGGACCTAAGTTAACGGCGCCGTCAATGACAATTTTGTCAGGTCGCTACAGATAGCTACTCACCCGCTAGCCACCATACTCACGATGCCCCTCACTTTGGGAGTGTATGACGGTATCACCGACCTGGAAGACTTCATGCAAAAATTTGAACATGCAATCAAGACACAATATTGGGATAACGCGACAGCATGCCACATGTTCCCGGAACAGATTCAAGGCGTCGCGCATGAATCGGTGAATGGTTTGCTAAACTGCCGCTTTAGGCATCTCAAGCTTTACAGATTTGAGAACGAAGTTTCTTCAACTCTTTCAGAACTTCAAGTGCACCGAATTGACGCACCTGGACGCGTATGGGATAAAGATGAGGTCACGGGAGTCGCTGTCCAAATTCACACTAGGTTCACGGCCAAGTGCCAGAAATTACCTGCTTTACCAGAGTCCCAACATATTTCTGCCTTCATCATGGGAATATGCCAGATAAGGCACATGTCTCTAGTCAAGTCCATGAGGAGAAAACTACCTAGAACGTTTGCTGCTGCTCTCAAAATGGTTAGGGATTACATTAGATCTGAACAATTTGCTGATGCGGCCATCGCGGAACATGGTTCAGGAGGAAAGGATGATAAAGACGATAAGGGTAACGGGGGAAGCGATCAACCCAATAGGCGGTTCAAGGGTAACAAAGGGAGCAGTTATGGACATTCATGCAACATGTTCGACCACCATAATAACTATCGACCGTATGAGAGGTTTAATTCAAAAAGGCTATCAGCGGAAGAAGAGGCTTTGATAAAGTCATTGTCAAAAACACCCAAGGAGATTGATGTCGTACGAGGTGTATATAAAATAGTTTATATTTTACTAGGAAAAACTATTAAATACGATACAATTTTACACAAGATATTTATTTATTTATAGAATGGATATACTTAAACCTTGCTACAACACTTATAGGCAGTGTACCTAATCGTACAGTAGTGTAGTTTTTAGTAAGTCCGGTTCGTTCTACAGGGAAATCTTTAAACAAAGCTCAACGCTATATTAGTTTACTTTTATTTAAAATACAAATATATATAAGTAATAATATTATAAAGGGGGGTTTTTACCGTTTAATGACCGGTTTGTCGATTTTAAAACTTTAGTCGCAGTTAAAACCTAATGTAAAATATAAAATAAATACAAGACTTAAATTAAAGCGTAAAGTAAATAACGATAATGAAATTGCGAATAATAAAATTGCGATAATTAAAAAGTACGATAATTAAAAGTGCGATTAAATAACAATAAATAAAAGTGCGATAATTAGAAGTGCAATTAAATATAAAATAAAGGAAATTAAATATGAAATAAAAGAATTATGCTTATTTAAACTTCCGTAATCATGATGTTTGACGTGTTGATTTTAGTTTTATGCCCATGGGTTAATTGTCCTTTGTCCTGGATTATTTAATATGTCCGTCTGGTTTTTGTCCATAACAGTCCATCAGTCATAAATATAAAGTGCGAGTGTCCTCATCAAATTATTCTTATACCCGAAGTTAAATATTCCAACTAATTGGGGATTCGAATTGTAACAAGGTTTTAATACTTTGTTTAATGAATACACCAGGTTATCGACTGCGTGTAAACCAAGGTTTTACTACTTTGTTAACAATTACACCAATTACCCTTGAATGTAATTTCACCCCTGTTTTAATTATTCTAGTGGCTATTAATCCATTCCCGTGTCCGGTTAAATGAACGATTATTCGTACATATAAATACCCCGCCCATCGTGTCCGATTGAGTGTATATGGTAATTTATAGGGACGCCCAATTGTAAATCTTTATATTAACATTAACAAACTATCATTTAGTTAAACAAATATAAAGCCCATTAATAGCCCATAGTCTAATTTCCACAAGTGTCGTTCTTTTGTCCAAACCCCAATTATGGTACAAAGCCCAATTACCCAATTTTAGTAATTAGCCCAACATCATGATTACTTCGTTTTAAATAAGCATAATAATAACTTAGCTACGAGACATTAATATAAAAAGGTTGAACATAACTTACAATGATTAAAAATAGCGTAGCGTTACACGGACAGAATTTCGACTTACACCCTTACAACATTCGCTATCATACCCTTATTATTAGAATTATAATTAAAATTAAAATTAAAATATAAATTATATATATATATATATATATCGTATGAATGAGGAGAAAAAAGATGATGATTTTGATCAGAATTCGGTTGGCTTTATAGCCAGAGTTGATTTTTGGGGCTCCGCGACTCGCGGCAAAAGCCTCTTCAAACTCCGCGAGTCGCGGAGATAGAAATTACAGCTCACACCTTGGAGTTTTCTCTGCCGACGGTTTTTATTATATATATAATATATATATAATTAATATAATTAATTATATATTATATTATATTTATATACATAGTTAACTTGTAATTTTTAGTCCGTTGCGTCGAGCGTTAAGAGTTGACTCTGGTCCCGGTTCCGGATTTTCGAACGTCCTTGCGTACAATTTTATATTTTGTACTTTGCGTTTTGAATCTTGTACTCTTGTAATTTCGAGACGTTTCTTATCAATAATTGGAACCTTTTTGATTGTCTTTTGTACTTTTGAGCTTTTTGGTCGTTTGCGTCTTCAATTCGTCGAATCTGTCTTTTGTCTTCATCTTTTATTATTTAAACGAATATCACTTGTAAATAGAACAATTGCAACTAAAAGCTTGTCTTTCTTGAGGAATAATGCTATGAAATATATGTTCGTTTTTAGCATTATCAAATATTCCCACACTTGAGCGTTGCTTGTCCTCAAGCAATATCGTCTTGAAATACTAGAATCACTTCTTTATTCTTCACACTTTGTACATCAGTGATTTCTATACGGCGGTATAAACAATGGTAGTAACGATATGGTTTACAGTCCCACATGACTATAAAAATTTAGATCCATTAAGGAAATTGGATCTTTATGAAAACATTTGATCTTTTGAAAATTAAATCTAGTTTTTACCCTAGATAAGTTTTCCGGAATAACCCTTTACCGGTGTTTGCAAAATATTTTTGTAGGTTTGGTGGGTTTCAGATTTGAAAATTTTAGCTCAAACTTGCGGTTTTGTGTCACCCACTTGCTAACCTTGTATTTGGAAAGCAACACGTCCAGTTTACTTGTCCCGTATATTACCTTTCGGTAAACTACCGTCCGGTTGTAAAGGAAAGCGTTGAACAAGCAACTGTTAAGGCAATGTCCCGTGACATGCTTTTGATTATGGTCTATAACGTGTCGGACGCAATTACTATCCTTGGTAGGAGCAATAGTAAAGCTCACCCTTATAATTTTTCGGTCTGGCACAAAGTCCTGTCTTTGACCATGCTATGCAACCACCGTTCTTACGGTTGACACCCGATTTAGTTCAGGTGACCTAATGAATTCCAGGTGAATTCCTAGGATTTTACGTTCAATGGTAATGAACGCATTGAAAATAGGGTTTTCAGAAAACAAATCGGTTTATAATTTTTGATCAAAATATTTTCTCGTTTAAGCTCGAGTTTAGATATCATCGAATTCCATGAGTTTGTAATTCTCAATCTTTAAGGTCAATCTCTAGGATTGAGTAATATCAGTCTTAAAAGCTGATTTTTAATCTTTAAGGAGATTATCCTTTCTGGGGATCTGATTCATTAGTCTTATCCAGCTAATTTGCATGGTGCCCCCCCATTGTACGAGATAAATCCTTCTCATGGTTAGGATAAATCTGACCACTTGGCGACCCTGTTTTATGCTGAGGTCCGTGGATTTCCTGCTGATTTTAGTGATGACTTTTCTAGATTTTTCGTCAACCTACAGCTGGTCTGGACGACAACTTCATGACCTAAATCAAGAAGCGCGTGTCTTTTTCGGAAGACTTTACTTCCTTTTAATGATGGAATTGATTCATCGTGTAGATCCATCTCTTCTTTTCTTTCATTGGGTAAAACAGTTTAGTTTAGTTCAAAGCAAAAGTATTTTCAGTTATTTGTTACAGATATATGTGACATATGTTTAAAATAACTTGGTAAATTTTCCCACACTTGGCTTTTATTTTCCTTTTTATCGTCCTCTATTCCATTTTAAATGAATTTTAACCTTTTAGTTTGTTTCTTAATTTATGTCCTTTCCGAGGTAACAATAATTTCGGTGTTAAAAACTAGTTTTATCGTTCATAAATATGTATAAACATGATTTTGAATTCATTTAATTGAAAATTTTAAAATTTTTTACTAGAATTGGGTAGTCAGTATATAAGACTAGGGCTGTTCTTTATTATCAGAGAGCACTAGATTCTAATACAACTACTGCTTTACTAGTATTTTTAATGGTAACCAAGTGTTTAATATAAAAATTTTAAAATCCGAAAGAATTTAACCCCTTCCCACACTTAAGATCTTGCAATGCCCTCATTTGCAAGAAATCAGTAACAAATTAAATTATTGAGGGTGATTTGTGTGAAAATGATTAAATTTTTACCAAAGTTTCCAAATATATTGGCGTTTGTTTGCTGAATGATAAATGGTGCACATCATTTGTTCATTCCGTCTTGTTGTTATTTCACATATATTTTGCATCTTGTCGTCAAAATTAGTTGCTTTTGCTGAACTTAATGCCAGTCTTTGAAAATGCGTTGTTTTACCCTGTTGTGTACATAAGATAAACTGCAAACATATATACATATTTTTGAAGTTTGGTATATTACCCCACATTCAAAAATTATTAAAGTCTAATTATAAAAGTTAGATAATTATAAAAATGATTACAATATTAACAAAAATATTAAATGTATCAATAATTACAAATTACAAAATAAAAAAAATAAAAATAATAAGTAAACTAAGGATGATATTGGTACCAATAGGGGTTCCAGGCATAACCATAAGTGCTATAGAATGCTTCGGCAGGGTCATACGTAGGATATGGTGGCTGCATCTCTATCGACCAAGGAGGGAAGATGGGTTTCGGTGTAGGAATATAGTTTCTACCTATATGTTGGCAATGCGCTATGATCTGGTTCTGATGAACTTGCCAATCTTCAAATGCTCTCTGTCTAGCATTTTCGTATTCCTGAGAAGCTATAAATCTATGCATTTCTTGCATCTCATTCCCCCCTCCTACATTACCTTGTTGCTGGTTTCTCTCCACCTGTGGATGTCTACCATGGTATCGTACTGCGGCGTTATTTCGCCGCTTCAAAACTTTCGCACCATGGTATACATTTAAACCTATAGTATCGCGGGGTTCCGGCTCTTCTAGTAATAATCCCCCCCGACTTATATCCACACCGAGATATTCACCAATCAAAGTAATAAAAATACCACCTCCTATTATGCTATGTGGTCGCATCCCCCGAACCATAGCTGATAAATAATAACCCACACAATATGGTATACTTACAGCGCTTTGTGGGTCTCAAATACACATATGGTAAAACAAATCTTGTTCATTTACTTTTTCTTTGTTCTTACCCCTTTGTGTAATCGAATTAGCTAAAAACCTATGTATCACTCTTAATTCGGCTCTATCTATATCCAAATAAGAGTAGTTTCCCCCTTTGAAACGGTGATGGCTTGTCATTTGACTCCACACACCGTGTGTATCAAAATTTTCATCTATCTTTCTACCGTTTAGTATCAATCCTCTACAATCGGCAGACGCTAACTCCTCAGGCGTATATATACGTAAAGCCTGAGCCATGTCCAGTAAAGACATGTGGCGCATCGAACCGCCTAACAAAAATCTAATAAAAGAACGATCGGTTAAACTAGCTACCCGATCATTCAACTCTATACTACATAACAACTCTTCACACCATACTTTATATACAGGTCTGCGTATGGTGAATAAACATATCCAGTCATTAAAAGAAGAATTACCATACCTCTGTACAAGTAATTCCCTAATTGGCCCGGCCAATTCTATAGCTTCTAAGGGTCCCCATTTTATGACCCTCGGTACCTCAACAACCTTGGAATAAAGAGTATGCAAACCCCGTTGATATTTTGGATAATCTATCCAAAGTCTGTCAAATCTCAGGTTCGGGTGCAACTCTTCCAAATGCATATCGGAAAAGGTCATGACTGGATGAGGTACATCCTGCTTGTAGTAGTTATCTACCTCCTGTTGTTCCAAATTCTCAGCAGGAGCATTGCGGGCTTGGGATGAAGATTCACCCCTTTCATTCTGCAAAACACATCAAACACAATTTTTGTGCATCCAAATATGCATTAGTGTCAGCAAAATCATCAATCAAAATAATTACAATGACATTATCAATTTATATCAAACTTAAGCTTATTTTCACATTTTTATCAAATCTACACTTTTTCAAATAAGCATATACGAAAATTTTCGCCAAGTTCATAAGCATTCAACTCAAATAACATGTCAAAATAATCATTACTAGCAATCAAACAAGTCTCAAATGGCATTATCTTTCAAAAATCAAGTTCATGAATTTTAGACTTGAAAAAGTCCACTTTAATTCTCAAAATCATGTTTAGGCTCAAAGTTTGGATCATTTAACTACCTAGACATGTTACACTACTCAATTTAGCAACAATTCATGACAAAAATCGGCCATAACCTGTTTATATCAAAAAGCCCCAAATTTGCTCAAGAACACAAACCCTAGATTACTCAAAATTTGAAGTTTAAGGCTTCTAATCATGTTAAACAGCATCAATCTAGGTTATACAAGCATAATACATAAACAATTTAAGCCTAATTACACTAAAAAGCATCAAAATCAAATTGGGGGAAAAAATAGCTCAAGAACACCTAATTTCGAATTAATGGTGTTTAGGTGTAGAAATTTACCGTTTTTCTTGAGTAATTCTTAGATAGCATCCTTCTCAACATGATTTTGGCAAAAAATTTGGTGATTAACGGTTAAAAATTGGGATTTTTGGGGGTGTTTTTCGGGTTTTTTCGTGGGTTTTCGCTGTTATTTTTCGCAGTGTTTTGTGTGGGGGAGTTGGGACTGATCTGTTGTTCAGTTATATTTTTTTTTCTGGTTTTTAGTCTCTCCGCGAGTCGCGGAGATTTTCCTTTCAAACTCCGCGAGTCGCGGAGTTTGCTCTTTTTTTTTTTTTTTTTTTTTTAACTTATTAAAACAATTTAGTAATTAATTTTAAAATTTTGTTTCCCTTGTTATTTAGGACGAGGTCGTTTCGGATCGATGTCCTAGTCCGTCCTTCGACAAAATTTTAAAATTTGTCTTTTTGTAGCGATTGTTTTAAAAGCTAAGATTTTTGGGTTTTTTAATGTTTTTTGCATACTTTAAATCAATAAGATTAAAAATAATGATAATAAAAGTTCTCGTCCCTTCCTTGGGTAAAGCAATTTCGGTTCAAAGACCTAGTCTTCAACTTACGACGAATTTTTAAAAATCATATTTTTAACTTAATGAGATAAAGTAAATTTTTGTTTTTAAATTCACACAACTTAAATATGAAATTCAAAATTAATATTAAAAATTCACACCAAACTCAAAATTTAAAATGCATAAAATTAAAATTTTATATTTTAAAAATTAAAAGTTCACACCAAATTTAATTTAAAAATTTATAAATTCATATCAAACTTATATTAATTTTTCAAATATTTTAAATATATTGTTTTTACAAAGTTTACAATATTAATTTAAGATTTAAATATTAAGATTAAAAACATGGTAAAAATAAAATTAAAAATCTTTTTGTCTTTTTATCCCACTTTAATCAATCAAATATTATCAAAAATATGCGCCCCTCTTTTCGGTAAAGTAATTTCGGTTCCAAGACCTAATTTAACTCATGACGAATTTTTGAAATATTTTGGGTTGATTGATTAAAGATATTTATACCTTAAGAATAAACGTTAAATTTCGCAGTGATGTAATAAATTTTTGAATGATATCAATAATTTCGGTCGCCAAACCTAATTTTATTTAATACCAATTTAATACTTTTTAGCGAACAAATTAGCGTTTATTATCAAAAGGTTAAAAATAAAAATAAAAATAAAAATTGTACAGACATACATGTGAAATAGATTTCTTAGTTATATGATCTATTCCATTCATAAGATAGTCGGTTTAATTGGTTTTCCATGGCTGCATAGGCGTAACCTCGAGCATTCAGTGTCTTTTCTTCTAAACATATGAACGGTCCGTCTCTGCATAAAGTAACAAATTCGGTATTTGAATAGGTTTGATTATTTGAACATTTACCTCCATGTGACCATTTTCCGCATTTGTGACATCGTTCTAGGTGTCGTGCTCTTCTTTTCACTGCGGATTTTGATTTTCCTTTACCAAATTGTAACTTATTATCTTCGCATCTGGATTCTTTTCTAACTCCGTCCATTCTTTCTCTGATTACTGATACTAATTCGCTCGGGAGTATGTCATTATTTCTTTTAGTGATCAAAGCGTGTAGCATTAGACCATGGTTTAGTTCACAGGCAGTCTTCATTTTGTAAAAACCTAAAAAAAATAAAAATTCAGAATGGGGGGAGAAGACTAGTTCTTTAGGGTCTGCTAGGGAAAGACCATACGTGTTCTATTTTCGAGAACTACATGAAAACAGACAATCTAACTCTAACAGAAATACATATTATCCTTTAAAGACTTGATTCTCCCCACACTTAGTTAGCTGTGGTGTCGAAATTGTGATTAACTTCGTTGTCGACTTCCATCGGACCATGTATGTAATGTTTAACTCTGTGACCATTAACTTTAAATTCAATCCCATTTGAATTTATCAATTCTATCGTTCCGTATGGGAAAACTCTTTTGACTATGAATGGTCCAGACCATCTTGATTTCAATTTTCCAGGAAATAGCTTGAATCGTGAATTGAAAAGAAGAACTCTGTCTCCTTCCTTAAATTCTTTTGAACTTTTGATTATTTTATCATGCCATTTCTTCGTTCTTTCTTTATAGATTAACGAATTTTCGTATGCTTCATGTCTTAATTCTTCTAATTCGTTTAGTTGACTTAATCGTAGACGTCCGGCTTCATGTAAATCAAGATTACATGTTTTCAAAGCCCAAAATGCTTTGTGTTCAATTTCTACTGGAAGATGACACGCTTTTCCATAAACAAGTCTAAAAGGTGTGGTTCCAATTGGAGTTTTGTAGGCTGTTCTAAAAGCCCAGAGTGCATCCTTCAATTTAATGGACCATTCCTTTGAATTTGATCCTACGGTTTTCTCTAGAATACGTTTTAAAGCTCGGTTGGTATTTTCAACTTGTCCACTTGTTTGTGGATGATATGCGGTGGAGATTTTATGAGTTACTCCATATCTTTTAAGAACTTTCTCAAGTTGATTATTACAGAAATGAGTACCCCGATCACTTATTAAAGCTTTCGGTGTTCCAAACCTTGCAAAAAGACGTTTTAAAAAGTTGACTACAACTCGTGCATCGTTAGTTGGGAGAGCTTGTGCTTCCGCCCATTTAGATACATAATCAATGGCTACGAGTATATATAGATTATTATGAGATTTTGGAAATGGACCCATAAAGTCAATACCCCAAATGTCAAATACTTCACATACTTGGATGACATTTTGTGGCATTTCATCACGTTGACTTATTTTTCCGGCCCTTTGACATGCATCACAGGATTTGCAAAGAAGGTGTGCGTCTTTGTAAATTGTGGGCCAATAGAATCCAGCTTCATAAACTTTTCTTGCTGTTAGTTGAGGCCCATAATGCCCTCCTGTTGGTCCTGTGTGACAATGGTTTAAAATTTTACTAGCTTCATCTCCAAATACACATCGGCGTATTATTCCATCGGGACAACTTTTAAACAGATGTGGATCTTCCCAGAAATAGTGTTTTATATTACTGAAGAATTTCTTTCGTTTTTGGTACGATAATCCTTTTTCAAGGAATCCACATACTAAGTAGTTTGCATAGTCTGCAAACCATGGGATTTCTTTATAATCTATCTTCAATAGATATTCATCAGGAAAGTTGTCTTGTATGGCTGATTCATTTAGAACTTCTAATTCAGGATTTTCAAGACGAGAAAGATGATCAGCGGCGAGATTTTCTGCTCCTCTTTTATCTCGGATTTCAATATCAAACTCTTGTAAGAGTAAGATCCAACGGATTAATCTTGGTTTAGCATCTTGTTTTGAAAATAGGTATCTAAGAGCAGAATGGTCGGTATAGACCACCGTTTTTGCTAGAACGAGATATGATCGAAATTTGTCAAAAGCAAAGACAATAGCAAGGAGTTCTTTTTCAGTAGTTGTATAGTTCGTTTGTGCTCCTTGTAATGTCTTACTAGCATAATATATAGGTTGAAATCGTTTTTCAATCCTTTGTCCTAAAACGGCTCCCATTGCAAAATCACTTGCATCGCACATTAGTTCAAATGGTAGATTCCAATTTGGTGTTATCATGATCGGTGCATTAGTGAGTTTTTCTTTAAGAATATTAAAAGATTTGATACACTCATCTGAAAAGATGAATGGCGCATCCTTTTCTAGGAGTTTATTCATAGGAGTGGCAATTTTAGAAAAATATTTTATGAAACGTCGGTAAAAACCGGCATGCCCTAGAAAACTCCTAACTCCTCTAACATTGGTGGGATGTGGAAGTTTAGCAATTACATCTACTTTAGCTCTATCCACTTCAATTCCTTCTTTTGAAATTTTATGTCCAAGAACGATGCCTTCTTTAACCATGAAATGGCATTTCTCCCAATTAAGTACTAGATTTGATTTTTCGCATCTAATTAGCATTCGTTCTAGATTAACTAGACATGATTTAAATGTATCACCGAAGACTGAAAAGTCATCCATGAAAACTTCCATGCATTCTTCTATCATGTCGTGAAAAATCGCCATCATACACCTTTGAAAGGTTGCAGGGGCGTTGCAAAGTCCAAATGGCATGCGTTTGTAAGCAAAAGTACCATAAGGGCACGTGAATGTGGTTTTCTCTTGGTCCTCGGGTGCTATTGGAATTTGAAAATATCCGGAAAATCCATCTAGAAAACAATAGTAACTATTTCCGGCTAATCTTTCCAACATTTGATCTATGAAAGGTAAGGGAAAGTGATCTTTTCTGGTGGCGTCATTTAATTTTCTATAATCAATACATACACGCCATCCTGTTACAGTCCTAGTAGGAATAAGCTCATTTTTCTCATTTGTAATGACAGTCATGCCACCCTTCTTAGGCACGCATTGAACTGGGCTTACCCATGGGCTATCAGAAATTGGATATATCAAACCTGCATCTAGCAGTTTAATAATCTCTTTCTTAACTACATCTTGCATATTAGGATTTAGTCTTCGTTGGCGTTGCACATACGTTTTATGACCTTCTTCCATAAGGATTTTATGTGTGCAATACGAAGGACTTATTCCTTTAATATCATGAATCTTCCATGCAATGGCTGGTTTATGAGCTTTCAACACAGAAATGAGTTGTGATTTCTCATTTTCAGTAAGAGAAGACGATATTATTACAGGTAATTCAGATTCACCATGTAAATAAGCGTATTCCAAATGGTTTGGAAGTGGCTTTAACTCTAATTTCGGAGGTTCTTCTATCGATGATTTATATCGATATCTGTCTTCTTCTTTTAGCATTTGAATTTCTTCTGTTGTTGGTTCATATCCATTAGCTATAAGTGTAGCTAACATTTCAGCTTCATCAATTGGTTCATTACCTTCTCCTAAAGAACATTCTCCTGTTCCTTGTAATTCTGGAAATTCTTCTAATAATTCTGCATGTGCATTTATAGTTTGAATATAATAACATGTATCATCTGCAGATTGTGGTTGTTGCATTGCTCTATCAACTGAAAAGGTAACACTCTCATCCTCTATACTTAGGGTCAGTTTCTTACCGAACACGTCTATCATTGCTTTAGCCGTGTTTAAGAATGGTCTTCCTAATATGAGAGGAACTTGAGAATCTTCTTCCATGTCCAAAACAACAAAATCTACTGGAAATACTAAAGTACCAACTTTAACTAGCATGTTCTCCATTATCCCTCTAGGATATTTTATTGATCTATCGGCTAGTTGTATGCTTATTCTGGTTGGTTTTAATTCTCCAAGGTCTAGTTTAGTGTATAGTGAATACGGAATTAGATTTATACTAGCACCTAAGTCTGCTAATGCTTCTATTGAACTAAGATTACCCAGAAAACATGGAATTGTGAAACTTCCTGGATCAGATAGTTTTTCTGGTATCTTATTCAACAGCACTGCTGAACAATTAGCATTCATAGTAACAGCAGAGAGTTCTTCCATTTTCTTTCTATTTGAGATTAGATCTTTCAAGAATTTAGCATATCTAGGCATTCCTGAAATCACATCAATGAAAGGAAGATTTACATTTATCTGTTTAAACATATCCAAAAATTTGGATTGCTCGACTTCAAGTTTTTCTTTCTTCATTTTACTCGGGTAAGGAAGTGGTGGTTGGTATGGTTTAACATAAGGTTTATCCTTAACTGTGTTATCTTCATTAACCTTTTCAACTACCGGTTCTTTTTCCTTATCTTGATCAGGTTGTGGTTCTTGTGGAGTAGGAATAGTTTCATCAGAAGTTACAGGTATTTCAGGTGGTTTAAGTGTTGTACCACTTCTTGTGGTAATAGCTTTAGCTGTTTCATTCCGGGGGTTAGCATTTGTATCACTAGGTAGACTTCCCGGTTTTCTTTCACCTATTAACCTTGCTAGGTTACTTACTTCTTGTTCCAGATTTTGAATAGAATCTTGTTGATTTCTAAATGCTTGAGCATTTTGTTCATTGGTTTGTTTTTGAGATGTGAAAAACTGCGTTTGAGTTTCAACTAGCTTCGTCATCATATCTTCTAAATTCGGTTTTTTATCATCGGTTTGTTGTGGTGGTTTGTTTTGAAAATTCGGTCTTTGCTGATTATAAGTATTATTGGATACTTGTTGATTGCTAGGACCTTGTTGGTTGTTGTATGGAATATTTCGGTTATAATTCTGGTTTTGATTGTAAATCGGTCTTGGCGGTTGATAATTATTCTGATAATTATTTCCAGGCCTTTGGTTTATGTATGAAATATTCTCTCTTTGTTCCATTGTTAATTCAATACTGAGACAATCTTTTGTCAAATGTGGTCCTCCACACTGCTCACAACTAATTCGTATAGCATGAATATCCTTAGTCATCTTTTCCATTCGTCTCTCGAAAGCATCTATCTTTGCGGAAATGGAATCTAAGTCATGGCTAGAATCGGCTCTAGCTGCTTTAGATGATCTAACGATGTCTTTTTCTTGATGCCACTCATGTGAGTGGGAAGCAGTATTATCAATAATTTTGTAAGCATCAGTTTCGGTTTTCTTCATAATAGAACCACCAGCTGCTATATCTATGTCTTTTCTTGTAGTGATGTCGCATCCTTGGTAAAATATTTGTACTATTTGACAGGTGTCTAAACCATGTTGCGGACATCCTCTTAATAACTTTCCATATCTTGTCCACGCCTCATATAGAGTTTCATTTGGTTTCTGTGTGAACGTAACAATTTCTGCTTGAAGTCTTACGGCTTTAGATGCAGGAAAGAATTGTTTAAGAAATTTGTCAATTAAAACATCCCATGTATCAATCGCCCCTTCAGGTAACGATTCCAACCAATCTTTGGCTTCTCCCTTTAAAGTCCAGGGAAATAACATGAGATATATCTGTTCATCCTCCACTTCTCGGATTTTAAATAGTGTGCAGATCCTATTAAAGGTACGTAGATGTTCATTTGGATCTTCCTTCGGCGCACCACTAAATTGGCATTGATTAGTCACCATTTGTAGAATTTGTCCTTTGATTTCATAATCTGGCGCATTAATGTCTGGATGAGTAATTGCGTGACCTTGGCCAGTGCGTTTAGCTCTCATTCGGTCTTCCATACTTAAAGGTTCCAGATTCTCCATAATTGAATTTGTTGAATCGGTATCACTAGATGATTCTGTTTTAATGGTTCGTTCCTCAACAATCTCTGTTTGAATGATTGGTGGTTCCGGAGGAAAGTTTAGTGGTTCAGGATCTACGAACCGTTCCTGAATATTCCCCGGATTCTCAATTGTGAGGTCGGGTTCAAAAAATGGATTATCGGAAATTTGAACTGAAGTACTTGGTCGACTGGATGACGATTCTAAAGAAAAATCAACGGCGGTTATATTTGTTAAACGATGTCTTGATCGAGTTACAGGTGGTGAACGTACAAAAGGTGATGAACGTCTTGCTCGGTGCATTCACTGAATATCCTATTAGTTTTTAAAAGGAAAGAAAAATTATAATAAGTTATCCAATCAATAGACTTTTCTGATTTTGCCCACGTTTCGAATAGCCAAAAGATGCAGCAGAGGGGCAGGATTCGTTTGGTCTCAATATAATTGAGGACTGTTTGGCTCCAATAACCCGGTCCACGTACAAATCCAACTATTACTACGAACCAGAAAATTTTGATGTCTATTAATTTAACCACTCAAAATAAATTTTCGTAATTTTAAGAAATTTAGATAAGAAGTAGAATAAATTCTAAGTCCTAAAAACTAGAATAGCGAGAAATAAGAGAGAAAAAGAGTTCGTCGAAAAAGGTCGAAAAAGAAAAAAATGGTTGAAAAATAAAAGGTGACGGAAAAATAAAAGAAACTTATAAAAACTTAAAAATACTTAACTAACCTAACCTTATTACTACAACTAACTGAAAATTATAATCGCAAATTGAAATTACTAATTGGAATGACAATTGATACATAGTAAAAGGTCTAAAAATATTAAAGCTTACAGGAAAAACTAAATCCCAAATGGAAATAACTTAAAAAGAAACTAAAACTTAAAAAGGCGTCGCAAAATTCTAAAGTACCTAAATCTTAGTCTAAAGAAAAAGCACTTAAGGAATTCTACGGCATAGCCTAAAAATCTAGGAGTAAAAATAACTATAGCAAAAACTAAGTTTAAAATTAAATATGAGCTAAAAATACAAATATTACGCTACAACGATTAAAAAGGGACAAAATATAAAAATATACAAAAAGTTGTAAAAAGTACAATTTTTATAAAAATATTATTTTTATATTATTTATTTAATAAAACTACTAATTTTATAATTTAATAAAACTAATTTAACTAAAATATATAAATAAAAAGTAAAAGTAAAAATAAAACTAATAATAATAATAATAATTAAAAATCCGTAATAAATGCTGAATTAGGGCATCTGTTCGCGTGTCAGAGAAGCTCCGCGAGTCGCGGCATTTATTGCATCAAACCCCGCAAGTCGCGGGGTTCAGAATTTCAGCTGACAGGTTTGAGTTTTTACGCGTTTTTATTTATTTATTTTTTTTTTATTTTCTGTTTTCTGTTTTTAAATAAATAAAAGATTTTAAAATAAAACTTATATTTTTATAAACTAAAATAAAAATAAAGAAACTTATAAAACTTAAATATTTACCAAAATCTTAAAAATACTTATATTTTTGTTTTTTTATATTTTTCGAATATTTAAAACGTATTTTTACAAAACGAATTTTAATAAAAGTAGACAAAAAATCTTTTTTTTTTTTATATTAGCGTTGCGCTTCCGGCGTTTAAGAGAGTTCCCCGGCAGCGGCGCCAAAAATACTTGATGTCGTACGAGGTGTATATAAAATAGTTTATATTTTACTAGGAAAAACTATTAAATACGATACAATTTTACACAAGATATTTATTTATTTATAGAATGGATATACTTAAACCTTGCTACAACACTTATAGGCAGTGTACCTAATCGTACAGTAGTGTAGTTTTTAGTAAGTCCGGTTCGTTCTACAGGGAAATCTTTAAACAAAGCTCAACGCTATATTAGTTTACTTTTATTAAAAATACAAATATATATAAGTAATATTATTATAAAGGGGGGTTTTCACCGTTTAATGACCGGTTTGTCGATTTTAAAACTTTAGTCGCAGTTAAAACCTAATGTAAAATATAAAATAAATACAAGACTTAAATTAAAGCGTAAAGTAAATAACGATAATGAAATTGCGAATAATAAAATTGCGATAATTAAAAAGTACGATAATTAAAAGTGCGATTAAATAACAATAAATAAAAGTGCGATAATTAGAAGTGCAATTAAATATAAAATAAAGGAAATTAAATATGAAATAAAAGAATTATGCTTATTTAAACTTCCGTAATCATGATGTTTGACGTGTTGATTTTAGTTTTATGCCCATGGGTTAATTGTCCTTTGTCCTGGATTATTTAATATGTCCGTCTGGTTTTTGTCCATAACAGTCCATCAGTCATAAATATAAAGTGCGAGTGTCCTCATCAAATTATTCTTATACCCGAAGTTAAATATTCCAACTAATTGGGGATTCGAATTGTAACAAGGTTTTAATACTTTGTTTAATGAATACACCAGGTTATCGACTGCGTGTAAACCAAGGTTTTACTACTTTGTTAACAATTACACCAATTACCCTTGAATGTAATTTCACCCCTGTTTTAATTATTCTAGTGGCTATTAATCCATTCCCGTGTCCGGTTAAATGAACGATTATTCGTACATATAAATACCCCGCCCATCGTGTCCGATTGAGTGTATATGGTAATTTATAGGGACGCCCAATTGTAAATCTTTATATTAACATTAACAAACTATCATTTAGTTAAACAAATATAAAGCCCATTAATAGCCCATAGTCTAATTTCCACAAGTGTCGTTCTTTTGTCCAAACCCCAATTATGGTACAAAGCCCAATTACCCAATTTTAGTAATTAGCCCAACATCATGATTACTTCGTTTTAAATAAGCATAATAATAACTTAGCTACGAGACATTAATATAAAAAGGTTGAACATAACTTACAATGATTAAAAATAGCGTAGCGTTACACGGACAGAATTTCGACTTACACCCTTACAACATTCGCTATCATACCCTTATTATTAGAATTATAATTAAAATTAAAATTAAAATATAAATTATATATATATATATATATATATATCGTATGAATGAGGAGAAAAAAGATGATGATTTTGATCAGAATTCGGTTGGCTTTATAGCCAGAGTTGATTTTTGGGGCTCCGCGACTCGCGGCAAAAGCCTCTTCAAACTCCGCGAGTCGCGGAGATAGAAATTACAGCTCACACCTTGGAGTTTTCTCTGCCGACGGTTTTTATTATATATATAATATATATATAATTAATATAATTAATTATATATTATATTATATTTATATACATAGTTAACTTGTAATTTTTAGTCCGTTGCGTCGAGCGTTAAGAGTTGACTCTGGTCCCGGTTCCGGATTTTCGAACGTCCTTGCGTACAATTTTATATTTTGTACTTTGCGTTTTGAATCTTGTACTCTTGTAATTTCGAGACGTTTCTTATCAATAATTGGAACCTTTTTGATTGTCTTTTGTACTTTTGAGCTTTTTGGTCGTTTGCGTCTTCAATTCGTCGAATCTGTCTTTTGTCTTCATCTTTTATTATTTAAACGAATATCACTTGTAAATAGAACAATTGCAACTAAAAGCTTGTCTTTCTTGAGGAATAATGCTATGAAATATATGTTCGTTTTTAGCATTATCAGAGATACTTGCAACGGAGGAGATAAACAAGAACTTCCCACCTCCGAAACCTATCGAACCGCGCTTCGCCGTGGATGAAAGTCAATATTGTATTTTCATGAGACAAGGGCACGTTGCTGATAACTGTCGAGAACTGAAGAAGGTAATCATCGAACGATTGAACCTAGGTGAGTTCGACCACTTGAAACCAAGCAAGAAGGGTGGAAGTGGAACGCGTAAGTTTGCTTGGCAAAAGAAAGATAAAATGTCAGAGAAACACATCCACATGATACAAATGTGGCATTCAGGTCACATACGTAAAGCTGAAGTAGTGGAGCAATGGGAATGTGCCCCCATATACTCCGCATAAAATTTGAACATTTATTAGATGATAACATACCAAGTTTCTATTATATATGATGATAGGTATTAAGAAATAAATCTGATTTCCGACGCAAACCATGGTCAAACATTAGTGCGAGTGCCAAAGATTTTGTTAAGAAGTTGCTCGTGAAAGATCCTAGCACAAGATTTACCGCTGCTCAATCCCTATGTATGTCTATCGTTTTCTTGTTCTTGTGTGTACTTATATTTAGAGTTTATTACACTAGTCAAACGCGGCCAAAATTTCGGAATTACTTGAAAAATCGGTCAGAGTCAAACTTGGTCAACATTTTGAGTACTACCTAATAAAAAGTCCCTCTAGAAATGGTTATCTTAGGCATGTAGAAGGTTAAAATGGTAATCTTTTCTCATTTAATACGAAAAATAAACAAAATATCATATAGCCTGTTGGTTCATTATTTTATATATCTTACTATGTCTTCACCTTTTATAGCACACCCATGGGTTCGAGAAGATGGAAATGCTTCTGAAATTCCTCTCGACATTTCTGTATTATCGAACGGTGAATTCAGTCGCCTAAAATAGTTTGCTCTACGGGTACGTATTTATAATTTTTACTCCTGGTTATTAAATCAATTTTACATAAAGTCTTCTAATATCCGATCTTCTTGTATAGGCATTGGCTAGTACCCTTGATGAAGCGGAACTAGCAGATTTAAAAGGTCAATTTCATGCAATTCATGTAGATAAAAACGGTGCTATTAGAGTCATGGCAGCATTTCCTTACCAGATTTAGTCGCCACATCAACGCCACATCAGCACTTCCTTACCAGGACTAACTCGGGACTAAACACTACCAACCATGACACACTTCCTCAAATAAATTGGGATTCACTATATTATCTATTTAATTAAATGTACAAGTATACAAGCAAAAAAGTACACTTAATATTACATTCCCTCCCGTCCCGAAATATGCTTGAGAAAGAAATGGAGGAGGGCGATGGGGTGAGAGCGGACACAGGGCTAGCCATTCAGGGCTAATTGCTGCCATTGGCGCCCTTGAGGGCTAAGAGGAGGATAGGTGTGGTGACACCGATGGGAGCACCCTTAGTCTCAAGGAAATGAAAGATGTATGTTTGACTTTGAACTAAAAAATTAAGCTAAACTTACCTGATTTTTGGTAGGCCCTTGCTAAGGACCTTCCGTGGAAGATGAAAGAATCGCATGTTTCAAAGATTCTAGAAACAATAAGATCGTCGTCTTTGAATGACATTGTTGGATTTTACATATTACTTACTTCGTCTCAATTTAATAGTCTATAAATAAAAAGTACACGTTTAAGAAATGTTATTATCACATTGTACTTTTTGTTTACCCTTAACTTTTTACCTACCTATTGTAATTGCATAAATATAAATAAAGGTTATAAAAGAAAATCACCACATTATTCTTATTTACATTTAGAAGGAGACTATTAATTTGGAACATCACAAAAAGGAAAATTGGACAATTAAATTGGGACCGAAGTAGTTTTATTCTACTTAGAATGTCAAACTATTCTTGATACTTCTGTTGTGATTTTCATGGGCTATATTTTATATTCTTTATGATGCAGATAGATAGTAACACAGATGGACTTTTGAGGTCAAACAACCTTTTGAAACAATATTGAGTTCTATTTTGTGACTTCTATTTTGTTGCAGCATACGGGACTAAAGGGTTCGATAGATCCACTTTTGGAAGAGGCCGATATTGACAAAAACGGTAAGATTAGCTTGTCAGAGTTTCGTAGACTGTTAAGAACTGCAAGCATGGGTTCACGAATAATCACATAATAAACATCAACTGAAAACAATGCCATATATCTCACGTGATCGATGATCAAGTGATATAGTGAATGTGATGAATGTGAATAGTAATCTTCCACCACATTAAATTTAGATATTATTTCAATTCAAATTTTAAGTATATATGTATATATGTATATGTATGTAAATTTAGCAAGCTTTTGTAATTTTAGCTTGTGGCATCGATCGGCTACTGAAGTATTACATATTTATACCATTAGACTGTTAGTTACTGATAGTGCTCCAAATGAACATATATTTAGTATCAATATCCCTCCGATATGTAAAGATTTCAGTTGCAATTGTTCCATTTTCATGTAATATTCATTTATATTAAATAAGTGCGAAGACAAAAGGCGAAAACAACGAATTGAAGACGCAAAGGTCCAAAAAGCTCAAAAGTACAAGATACAATTAAAAAGGTTCAATTTATTGATAAGGAACGTCTAAAAATGACAAGAGTGCAAGTTACAAAACGCAAAGTACAAAATATCTCAGCGTACGCAAGGACGTTCGAAAATCCGGAACCGGTACATGAACCAACTCTCAACGCTCGACGCAACGGAAAAAAAATTACGAGTCTACTATGTATATAAATATAATATAATATATAAATAATTATAAAAATTATTTATATATTATATATATTTAAATAAAAACCGTCGGCAGCCTTGGATCTTGAACTTGTGGGCTGGTTTTGGAACCTCCGCGACTTGCGGAGCTGGAAGGCCAAAATGGCCGCGACTCGCGGAGCAGTGAATTTCAGTTCTGGCTATAAAAGCTCTCGAGTTCGGCATGTAAAATATATAAAAAAATAAATAATAATAATAATAATAATAATAATACTCCATAAGATAATAAATAAATAAATATATATATATAGTATAGATTAGTGTTATATTAGATTAGTTCGGGTTATGTAAAGGTTATTTTACGGGTTTTTGAAGTCGAAATTCTGTCCGTGTAACACTACGCGATAAATACTCAATGTAAGTTATGTTCTCCTTTTTAAATTAATGTCTCGTAACTAAGTTATTATTATGCTTATTTAAAACGAAGTAATCATGATGTTGGGCTAATTACTAAAATTGGGTAATTGGGCTTTGTACCATAATTGGGGTTTGGACAAAAGAACGACACTTGTGGAAATTAGACTATGAGCTATTAATGGGCTTTATATTTGTTTAACTAAATGATAGTTTGTTAATGTTAATATAAAGATTTACAATTGGGCGTCCCTATAAATTACCATATACATTCGATCGGACACGATGGGCGGGGTATTTATATGTACGAATAATCGTTCATTTAACCGGACACGGGAATGGATTAATAGCCACTAGAATAATTAAAACAGGGGTGAAATTACATTCAAGGGTAATTGGTGTAATTGTTAACAAAGTAGTAAAACCTTGGTTTACACGCAGTCGATAACCTGGTGTATTCATTAAACAAAGTATTAAAACCTTGTTACAATTCGAATCCCCAATTAGTTGGAATATTTAACTTCGGGTATAAGGATAATTTGACGAGGACACTCGCACTTTATATTTATGACTGATGGACTGTTATGGACAAAAACCAGACGGACATATTAAATAATCCAGGACAAAGGACAATTAACCCATGGGCATAAAACTAAAATCAACACGTCAAACATCATGGTTACGGAAGTTTAAATAAGCATAATATATTTTATTTCATTTTTCCTCGTACTTTTATTTATTGTCATTTTAATTATTGTTATTTATTTTATATTGTTATTTAAATATCGTCATTTACTATACGCTTCGCTTAAAATATAAATCGACAAACCGGTCATTAAACGGTAAACCCCCTTTTATATATTATTATATATTATTATATATATTTTGTACAAATATAGTTGTTTAAAAATATAGTGTGCAATAAGCCCGCTCCCTGTGGAACGAACCGGACTTACTAAAAACTATACTACTCTACGATTAGGTACACTGCCTATAGTGTTGTAGCAAGGTTTAGGTATATCCCATTTGTAAATAAATAATTAAAACTTGTGTAATTTGTAACGTATTTCGTAGTAAAATATAGTACTATCACGTACCCCCACGCTACCACATCAAGTTTTTGGCGCCGCTGCCGGGGACTCGGCAAAACTCTATATTTTTAATTCATTTTTGTATAAATATATATTATTTTTAGAAAAACAATATAAAATCCTAAAAAAAAAAAAAAAAAAAAAAAAAAAAAAAAAAGCGCGTCAAATTTTAAACTGTACCTGAGTTGAAAATTGGAACCCCGCGACTCGCGGAGTTTGAAGCCTCGAATACCGCGACTCGCGGAGCCACCCTGACACCGACAGAAACCCTAATCAGCATTTATTACGGGTAATTTATTATTTATTATTATTATTAACCCTATTTACTTATTATTATTATAATTAGTTTTAAGTTTTTAATTTAATTTGTATTTTAAATATTAATTAGTATTATTAAATATATATATATAAATTAATACTTTTATAAAATAAATAATATAAAAATAATATTTTTATAAAAATAAATAATTTTTATAACTTCAAGTTTATTTTTATATTTTGTATCTTTTCATTTGTTTTAGCGTAATATTTGTATATTTTTCGTTCGTAGCTAGTTTTAAGACATAGTTCTTGCCGTAGCTTATTTTTATTTTCTAGATTTTTAGGCTTTGCCTTAAAATCCCTTAAGTGCTTTTTCTTTAGACTAAGATTTAGGTGCTTTAGAATTTTGCGACGCCGTTTTTATATTTTAGTACCTTTTTAAGTTATTACCATTTGTGATATAGTTTTTCTTTTAAGCTTTAATATTTTTAGACGCAACTTTTAATTCTTAGTTTTTAATTTTTTTTTTTTTAAGTTACGACGCGCTATTTTCTTATTTTTATTTTTCAACGTTTTTCGACGCGCATTCTTTTTCTTTCTTATTTCTCGACGCTTTAGTTTTTAGGACTTAGAAATTTTCTCTATTTCTTATCTAATATCTCAAACGGAAAGAAAAATTATTTAAGCGGTTAAATTAATGGACGTTGACATTTTTCTGCTTCGTAGTAATAGTTGGATTTGTTAGTGGCTGAGTTGTGGCTTTTCCGATTTAAAGGTGCCTGGCTCCCTGCTACATCTTTTGGCTATTCGAAACGTGGGCAAAAGCAGAAAAGTCTATTAATTGGACAACTTATATAAGTTTTTCTATTTTTATAACTAATAGGATAATTAGTGAACGCACCACATTGTAGCTAAAAATTTGTCCATCGCAATAAAATGGAAAATTTTGAAAACAGGGCCTTGGAAACTCTTTTTGAACTCCAAATTCAATTAAATCAATACCCTCAAACGAGTGTTGATAAAAATTCATTCGGTCAATCTTGGATCACGAACGACGAAACAATAACTGGTTGTGAAATTTGTGGAGATTATCACTCAACATGGGAATGTTACTATTACGTTCCTATGGAAAATTACGCACCCACGGAACCTGAATGGAACGATTACGAAGAACACAATTCAAATTGGGATTATTCCCAAGAATATATCCAAACTCAACAACCAGAAGACGAGGAAAATTACGTGTCCGAAAATTCTTTAAACATTATAAAAATCAAACTCGAAGAACTCGATGCTCAAAATGAACAAATGAGAGAGTTTGTAAACCGGCAAGCTGAAACTCTATCAAATTACACACCTGTTGATCTGAGGAGACATGTTCAAAAAAATCCCATATCATCGAATTTTGATGAATTCGAGAGCTCCGAAATCACCAACTACCCCGATGATACTTTTTATTCAGTCTTACCAAATTCACAACATATAGACACATTAGCCTCTACCGACAAAATCATCAATCCATCAATGAATGATGAAGAAGAAATAAGGGTGACAAATTGGTACTCTTGGGAAAACGATAACGTTGAAAATTTTAACCCCGAGACCAAACCGAACTTCACCATTCCACAACCTTCCAACCCAATATTCTCTATAGAAGAGTCATCTACCGAAGATGAACTACGAGCTGTAATAGATAATGACACCTCAGATTTCACCCAATTGGGTAATAGAGGTGAAAACTTTGATCCCGAGAATAAACGGAAGGAAATATTAGGAATTGTCCACCCTATAGAAATATGTATGTCGGTATATATCGATCCATTTGACCAAGAACCAGAAAAGAGACATATCCATTTACTAAAAGCTACACTTAAAAAAGAATTAAGTAGTGACGATCGGGTGAGTCTAAACTTTAAACCCATTGATATATTATACACCACCCGAGATATAAATAACTGGCTCACTATTCTAATTCGTGGAACTTATTCTACCGACTTCACATGTCGTCAGCTAAGTGTGGGGAAGTCTAACCCCACTTAACGTTAAAATAGGGGTTCGGGTTAGTGCATAACTCGTTAATAACCATGCATGATAAGTTAGGGTAAAATATGTATTTTCAAAAAAAAAAAAAAAAAAAAAAAAAAAAAAAAAAAAAAAAAAAAAAAAACATGTGTGATAAAACAAAAAGGAAGGAACGATGAGGCGCGCCATCTATCATTCGAAGAGCTTTGTAAGTACAAACTAGGTTTCTTAATCACTTTTCTACACTAATAACCCTCATGAATTTATAATTATAGTCTGATTTCATGCAAATGAGGGCATTGCATGATCTCAAGTGTGGGGAAGGGTTATAAATTCTCTCGGGTTTATACTTGGTTTATTTGCCAAATTTTATGAAAATTTGAAAAATTTTCAACTAAATGAATTTAAAATCATGTTTATATATATTTATGAACGGTGAAAACTAGGTGTTAATACCGAAATTATCGTTACCTCGGAAAGGACATAAATTGAGAAACACCCTAAAACGATTGAATTCATTTAAAATGGAATAAAGGAGAATAAAAAGGCAAAGAAAGAAACTAAGTGTGGGGAGAATGTACCAAGTTATTCAATTAAAAGCTATATATCACATGTTTCTGTAAAGTTATTGCAGGTACTTTTGTTTTGGACGATTTTAATCAGTTTTACCCGATTTACTGTAATATATTTGAAAGAAAAGATGGATCTACACGATGAATCAATTCCATCATTAAAAGGAAGGAAAGTCTTCCGAAAAAGACACGCGCTTCTTGATTTAGGTCAAGAAGTTGTCGTCCAGACCAGCTGTAGGTTGACGAAAAATCTAGAAAAGTCATCTCTAAAATCAGCAGGAAATCCACGGACCTCAGCATCAAACAGGGTCGTCAAGTGGTCAGATTTATCCTAACCATGAGAAGGATTTATCTCGTACAATGGGGGGCACCGTGCAAATTAGCTTGATAAGACTAATGAATCAGATCCCCAGAAAGGATAATCTCCTTAAAGATTAAAAATCAGCTTTTAAGCCTGATATTACTCAATCCTTGAGATTGACCTTAAAGATTGAGAATTCAAACTCATGGAATTCGATGATATCTAAACTCGAGCTTGAACGAGAAAATATTTTGATCAAAATTAAAACCGATTTGTTTTCTGAAAATCCATTTTCAATGCGTTCATTACCATTGAACGTAAAATCCTGGGAATTCAACAGAATTCATTAGGTCACCTGAACCAAATCGGGTGTCAACCGTAAGAACGGTGGTTGCATAGCATGGTCGGAGACAGGACCTTGTGCCAGACTGAAAAATCATAGGATGATCTTTACTATTGCTCCTACCAAGGATAGTACTAGCATCCGACACGTAATTAGACCATGAACAAATGCATGTCATTAGACATTGCCTTAACAGTTTCTTGTTCATCGCTTTCCTTTACAACCGGACGGTAGTTTATCGAAAGGTAATATACGGAACAAGTAAACTGGATGTGTGCTTTCCGATACCGGGATAGCAGTGGATTACACGAGCCTAAAAGTTTTTAGCCAAAATATTGATCCACAAATATATTTTGCAACACCAAAGAATGGATTAAATCAGAAAACTTGTCTAGGGTAAAAGCTAGATTGAATTTTCAAAAGATCAAATGTTTTCATAAAGATCCAATTTCCTTAAGGATCTACATTTTCATAGTCATGTGGGACTGTAAACCGCCTTTCAAATGTGCACTTTGCTTTGGAAACCGAAAGTAAATCGGCTATTTGATTGCAAGTGTCGTTGACCTAAACCCGAGGCAACTGTGGATGACACACCCACCTTTAACCATGGTTCTATCGTTACTATCATTGTTTATACCACCATATCAAAATCACTAATGTACAAAGTGTGATGAATAAAAAAGTAATTCATGTATGTTTTTATTTCAAGTTCTGTATTGCTTGAGGACAAGCAACGTTCAAGTGTGGGGATATTTGATAGTGCTCCAAATGAACATATATTTAGTATCAATATCCCTCCGATATGTAAAGATTTCAGTTGCAATTGTTCCATTTTCATGTAATATTCATTTATATTAAATAAGTGCGAAGACAAAAGGCGAAAACAACGAATTGAAGACGCAAAGGTCCAAAAAGCTCAAAAGTACAAGATACAATTAAAAAGGTTCAATTTATTGATAAGGAACGTCTAAAAATGACAAGAGTGCAAGTTACAAAACGCAAAGTACAAAATATCTCAGCGTACGCAAGGACGTTCGAAAATCCGGAACCGGTACATGAACCAACTCTCAACGCTCGACGCAACGGAAAAAAAATTACGAGTCTACTATGTATATAAATATAATATAATATATAAATAATTATAAAAATTATTTATATATTATATATATTTAAATAAAAACCGTCGGCAGCCTTGGATCTTGAACTTGTGGGCTGGTTTTGGAACCTCCGCGACTTGCGGAGCTGGAAGGCCAAAATGGCCGCGACTCGCGGAGCAGTGAATTTCAGTTCTGGCTATAAAAGCTCTCGAGTTCGGCATGTAAAATATATAAAAAAATAAATAATAATAATAATAATAATAATAATACTCCATAAGATAATAAATAAATAAATATATATATATAGTATAGATTAGTGTTATATTAGATTAGTTCGGGTTATGTAAAGGTTATTTTACGGGTTTTTGAAGTCGAAATTCTGTCCGTGTAACACTACGCGATAAATACTCAATGTAAGTTATGTTCTCCTTTTTAAATTAATGTCTCGTAACTAAGTTATTATTATGCTTATTTAAAACGAAGTAATCATGATGTTGGGCTAATTACTAAAATTGGGTAATTGGGCTTTGTACCATAATTGGGGTTTGGACAAAAGAACGACACTTGTGGAAATTAGACTATGAGCTATTAATGGGCTTTATATTTGTTTAACTAAATGATAGTTTGTTAATGTTAATATAAAGATTTACAATTGGGCGTCCCTATAAATTACCATATACATTCGATCGGACACGATGGGCGGGGTATTTATATGTACGAATAATCGTTCATTTAACCGGACACGGGAATGGATTAATAGCCACTAGAATAATTAAAACAGGGGTGAAATTACATTCAAGGGTAATTGGTGTAATTGTTAACAAAGTAGTAAAACCTTGGTTTACACGCAGTCGATAACCTGGTGTATTCATTAAACAAAGTATTAAAACCTTGTTACAATTCGAATCCCCAATTAGTTGGAATATTTAACTTCGGGTATAAGGATAATTTGACGAGGACACTCGCACTTTATATTTATGACTGATGGACTGTTATGGACAAAAACCAGACGGACATATTAAATAATCCAGGACAAAGGACAATTAACCCATGGGCATAAAACTAAAATTAACACGTCAAACATCATGGTTACGGAAGTTTAAATAAGCATAATATATTTTATTTCATTTTTCCTCGTACTTTTATTTATTGTCATTTTAATTATTGTTATTTATTTTATATTGTTATTTAAATATCGTCATTTACTATACGCTTCGCTTAAAATATAAATCGACAAACCGGTCATTAAACGGTAAACCCCCTTTTATATATTATTATATATTATTATATATATTTTGTACAAATATAGTTGTTTAAAAATATAGTGTGCAATAAGCCCGCTCCCTGTGGAACGAACCGGACTTACTAAAAACTATACTACTCTACGATTAGGTACACTGCCTATAGTGTTGTAGCAAGGTTTAGGTATATCCCATTTGTAAATAAATAATTAAAACTTGTGTAATTTGTAACGTATTTCGTAGTAAAATATAGTACTATCACGTACCCCCACGCTACCACATCAGTTACCTCTATATGTGAAGATCCATATACTAACTACAGTAGTACCCATAATATATACTGTAACTCGGAAGAATTATGCATGGACTGTTACCAATTTGATCAAGATTTTACATATATAATCTTATTTTTACTTAAATAAATATATATACATCTGGATGCTCTAATTAATATTAGAGCTTCTGATAACCGGAAAAGACTTTGACGTCTTAGCTAATGACTACATGTTGGATGCCTGCAGAAATGAAGCTGCAGTACCACAACCTATAGCCGATGCAATAATAGATAGTACGTGGCAATCAATTGAAGAAGATCTTGCCGTTCGAAAAAAAAAAAAAGAGAAAAAAGCTTGAAGAAGATCTTTTTTAAGTCTACATGTTTATAATCATGTACAGCTACACCGTCGGTCAGGAAAAAAACCAACTTTTGAATGATTTTGGTCATTAGTTTATTAATAATCAATGCAACACACTGATATACGGACATTAATACATCCAACTTACTGTGCATTAACGGATTGTACGGTACAACATGTTAATGCATAATTTATGGTGGATCAGAAAAAATAGTGGTGGATATATCACTGATAATTTCTGTATCTATACGCACCAACTGTCAAGGAGATTTGAAAGCAGAGTACGACATATGCATTTTGATTTGCACTATAAGTGAAGTTAATAAAAAGTGAAGAACACATGTACGAATACACGGTACAACCCGAATTAACGACTTCTTTCATAAAGCTTTAAGATTTCCTTGTTCATCAGTAAACAGTCCCTAAAAACTGTTGCTAATATCTGCATACATACATAGTCAATACAATTACTACCAATCAACAAAATTTGGGAACAGCGAAAGACAATTATGTACCTGTGTTGAGCTCGATTACTTCTATGTTGGTTGCCCTGTAATGTAACGTGAACATTCAGATGAGTCAATGTTTAAAGCGGCACATGAGTTGGTGACAACCGATTGTTGCCTACAAACTCCTACTTAATCCCGTAGATAGTTGAATTCACCATGACGTAAGGCGGGTTCTGAGTTCTGACATATATAACGATAAAAACGTAATCAAAGTTCCTGCATAAACGGTGTATAACTTGATCATACACCACTAATCATACATTATACCATTGTAATATACAACACTTTAAAATATGATTAGTGGTATATGGAAATCGGAAGACTTAAAAGGACTAAAAGGACATACTAAGCCATTATCTTCTAGGGAAATTGGTAAAGACGCATTAATACAACAACAACAAAACTCAAGCTCACAAAAGTGACGTATGGAGGAGTTAAGATGTAGAGACATCCTTCTCCTATCTTATAATAAAGGGAAGTCATTTCTCTACTCATAGTGAAACACACAAGAGTAGAGGAAATCCTCTTTCTCAATGTTCTATAGATAGAAAGAGTGTTTCCGAATGGACCTCCGGTAATAAGTAGGTTAAAATAAAGAAGAAGGAAAAAGTGCGAGACGCATCAAATTTTCATGGGTTTTAAACCTCCATGAAAGTTTAATTTAAGTTCTAAGCGGCGGTCAAATTTTTTTATATAACAAAATACACTTTTAAAAAAATAAATAATTGACAAAATACATTATTCGTTTGAACAGGTTTGCAATTTTTTTGTCAGTTCATTGTGTCTAGTTTGTTCCAAGTTCGTAACCGAAGACTTTTTATTAGGTACTCGTGTATCAAGTTTGAACGTGTCATACATGAACTCTTTCGAATTCACTAAACTTGTCGTAAACTAATTTTCTTTCGAAATTCTTCAAACGAATTGATCTTAAGAAAAACAATATTTTGTTATAAAATTTATGAAATGTGTATTTGTCAGTGAACCTAACCTAGGGGTGTTCAAAATATCTAAATTCGTAATTCGAAAAATCTGATATTCCAATCCAAAAATCCATTTCGGGGGTGAATTCAGTTAATTATGTTTATTATTTTTAAATCACAACTTAAAAGTTTAACTCTTACAAACTACGTTGTAATTAAATGTGATTATTAAGAGGTTTATTTTTTTTTTATTTTTTTTTATTATTATTTTTTTTTTTTTTTGACAAAAAACATGGATAATACTCCATATTAAAACAATTTTTCAACAAAAGCGAAAAAATTTAGAGTTACACCATGTGACAAACTGGTTTAGAGACTACTACCCATTTGCATAAGCCCAATACTAAGGCTAACAAGTTAAAAAGAAATCAAAACATATGTTAGTAGCTAATGCTTGGTTGGTTGAGAGTATTAGAAGGTGAGTAATGAGAATATTATTGATGATTGATGATGCTTAATTGTAATGAGATACTATCATAATTACTCATTAGTTAATTAATAATCCATCATTCCATACAAATTTGAAGGTGATAGTCTAAAAAATGAAATAATTGTTATAATTCAGAAGGCTTATAACTAATTTTGACCTAAGCCTATACAATCCTTAAATATGAGAGAGTAGTAATGGAAGAGAGAGATAGTATATTTCTTATATGTAAGAAAAATGGTGTGTATATGTGTGTTCATTATCCACATATATATATAGTACAAATTTTACTATCCATATTTGACTAATTACCATCCATATTTTACTACTAAATTTACAACACTCCCCCTTGGATGGTAATTTTTTTAAAGAGCAATTAATACTGCCTCGTTAAAAACCTTGCTAAAGAAAACCCAGTGGGATAAAACTTTAGCTAAGGGAAAAAGAGTGCAGCATAGAGTTGACTCCCCCTCAAGTAGACAACGCTGAGTCGTCACATCTTTTGAACTTACCTCATGCCAATATTGTGAATGTATGTTTTGAAAAACAGCGATTGACAGTGCTTTGGTATAAAGATCAACAGAGTTGTTGATTGAACGTATCTCATTTTAATCTGGTTGTCTTTTACGAGATCTTGAGTATATGAGAAGAATCTGAGGTTTTCATCTGAAACTGTATCATCTAAATCTTTTATGTACAAGTTTGGTCCACGTGATTTGTCTATAGTCTCCTTCATGGTTTGTTCAAACTGTTGTTTCAATTCCTATTCCCTTTCAGTCTTTTTCTGAGCCTTACCAACATACCATTCTTTTCCATCAAACTTATGACCGTTAAGACCGTCTATGGCTTTGGCGCCTCGTCAGTATTTATATTTTGTTCAGTCACTTTTGATACTCTTCTTTCATTGTATTATGCAAGCTGCATTATCTTCATATATAGTTGTTGGTGAAGATAGTTTTTAGTCTTTTATAGCGTTCTAGTCCACAAGAATCAATAATGATTTGTGTCATTGATCTCAACCAAACACATTTTCGAGTAGTTTCATATAATGCAATCACTTCGCCATGATTTGATGATGTTGCAACAAGTGTTTGTTTTAAGAACGCCATGATTTTGTGGTACCTCCATTTAGGAGTACATATCGAGTTTGAGATTTATCTTTATGAGGATTTGATGAATGACCTGCATATACATAATCAACCAAATCTTGTTTTGAAACGTTAGAATAAAATAATTTTAAATCAGCAGTTTCTCAAGGGTATTAAAATATGTGTTTGTCCCATTTCAATGTCTTTTTGTAAGGGCTGAGTTGAACCTTGTCAACAAATTAACTGCAAAAGAAATGTCAGGTCTTGTACAATTTGTAAGATACATAACAGTCCCAATTGCACTAATATATGGAGCTTCTGATCCGTTAATATCTTCATGATCTTCTTGGGGATGAAATGGATCAGTCTCAATATTGAGTGATCTAACAACCAATTGGTTTTATCTTTAAAAAATGTTTTAAAATCTTTTCAGTATAAGTTGTTTGATGTACAAGTAGACCATTAGGCATATGCTCAATTTGCAATCCAAGGTAATACTTGGTTTTTTCAAGATTTTTTATTTCAAAATAATTCTTTAGAAGTTGAATAATTTCATAGATTTCTTTATCTGTTCATATGATGTTAAGAACATTGACATAAACAACTACGATCAGATATCCGAACATTGTTTTTATAAAACATACGTGCAAAATAAGTTTATAAGTATACCCATTTTTTTTTATCAAGTAGTCATTTAATCGGTTATGCCACATACGTCCCGTTTGTATAAACCCATTTAGAAATCTTTGTGATTTAATGGAATATATTCCCTTGGGTTTTACATTAGATGCTTATGATACCTTAACCCTTTAGGTATATTCATATATATATCACTATTAAGTGATCCATACAGATAAGTAGTAACAACATTCATGAGATGCATTTAAATAACTACCAGGTTTATTAAGTATCTAATAAGTAATTGTATCCATTACAGGAGGATAAGTTTTCCTCCTAATTCATTTCTGGTCTTTGTGGGAAATATTGAGTTACAAGTCTAGTTTTGCCTTGTAACTTCATTTGAACATTTCTTTTCGGATAAAAATTCATTTGTATCCCATACGTTTCACATCTTTAAAAGTGATAACGATTGATCCGAAAACTTTTCTTTTATCGAGCGATTCTAATTCAGCTCGTATTGCTCCTTTCCATTGAGCTCAATCATGTCCATTTTGTATATTCAATGATAGATTTTAGCTCCAGATCATCATCTTTATTCATGAAGTCATTGTAACATTATATGAAAATATCTCATAGAGATTTTAATTTCATTTTGGTTCCATAATATTGCATAATTTATCGCAATTTTAGTATTTTCATTTATCAATATCCTCTGCAGAAGGAATATTGATTTGTGGTTCTTCTTGAACACTTTCTTTTACCTCATTATCAGCTGATTTTCTTTTTCGAGGATTTTTTATCTTCGGAACCAATCGATCTTCCACGTTTGATGCGTGGCAAAGACTCAATAGTGACATTATTGCCAACTTTTGGAATTTCAATTCGAGCTGGAGCATTTATCGCTGGTATATATGATTTAGTCACCTTTTTTTTTTTATATTCGTAAGTGCATAAAGTAATTAATTTGCAAGTTCTTGCATATGCATTATTTTTGAACTTTCGTTTCACATTCTTTTGTGCGAGTTCAATATACCTTAATTGATGTTCACATCATGAAGCATCATTTTTTTTTTATTTCTCCCCCTAATCTAGGGAACAATGTTTTATTAAAATGACAATCAGCAAAAACGTGCTGTAAAAATATCACCCATCATGGGTTCAATATATATCTTATGATTGAAGATGTTTTATATCCAAAATATATTGCCATCTTTCTTTGAAGAACCATTTTATTGTGTTGTGGTGATACAATTTGAACATACACTGCACAACCAATGTTCTAAGGTGGAAAATATTTGGCTCTTGGCCAAAATGAAGTAGTAAGTGAAAATATTTATGACTTCCACATGGTATAATGCGAATTAATGTCGCAGCATGTAAATTTACATGTCCACATATAAATATTGAGAGTTTTGTACTCATTATCATTGTCTAGTTATTAGTTGCAAGCGTTTATCTATTGATTTAGCTAAACCAATTTTGTGTATGCACATGAGCAACTGGATGTTCAACAACAATCCCTGTAGATATATAATGATCATTAAATGCTTGAGATGTTAACTCACCAGCATTATCAAGTCTCATCCTTTTAATGGTGTAATCAGAATAATGTGTTCTCAATTTAATAATTTGTGCAAGAAACTTTGCAAATGCCATATTACGGCTTGATAACATACAAATATGAGACCATCCGCTAGATGCGTCTATTAGAACCATGAAATATCAAAATGGTTCACATGATGGATGAATTGGTTCATATATCTTACCTTGAATTCTTTCAAGAAACATTTGTGATTCCTTTTCACAATATACTTTTCATTAATCACCGTATGTGCTTTCCATTAATCACCATATGTGTTTTTTTTTTTTTTTTTTCATAAATCACCATATGTGCTTTTTCATCATATATCATTTTCACCATATACGCTTTTAATCATATGTACTGTGTTTTTCATCATATGCGCTTTTAATCATATGCGCTTTTCATCATATACGCTGCGCTTTTCATCATATACGCTGCGCTTTTCATCATATTCGCTTTTTATCATATGCGCTGCATTTTCATTTTTAAACACCAATTATGTTTGCATAATTGCATTCACTGATGTTTTAATTGGCATCCATGTTCAAGGACTCATTTGAATTTTTAGATGATGTGATTTCTAATATTTGACAGTGATATACGAGTAGTATAATGTGTTTAAACATATCATATCATTCAATATTCATGTAATTAATCTGAAAATATTATTTTCACATATAATGGTTTGTAATTTCCGAAACTATGCATATCGAATAAATCTTGGTTAATTATTTGTTTGTTTGTATATCATGGGTTTTGTGGAGTACTACAACCACTCATCCATCTCCCTATATTCAAAAGATTTAGTATGCCTTACCAAATTATTGAGGAGAAATGAAATGAAAATAGATTTAATTTATTAGTATTAGAAAACAAAGGAACGGAAGCCGTTGATATTTTTCATTCAATCATTCCTTTAAAATTGAAAAGATCTCATTTCCTTCCCTCTCCGGAAATAGAGTCATAGTAGAAGCTTTAGATATATATATATATATATATATATATATATATATATATATATATATATATATATATATATATATATATATTTAAGAGACATCCAATTGAACTCTTGTTCATTGAAACAATTTGACTATATTTTTAACTCCCCATTATTAAACGGGCCATTTTGATGCACACCTTTAAAAAAAATAATTTGTTTTTTTTTTAAGTTTTATTATTCAACCTCCTTTTTTTTTTTCAACGGTCACGTTTTTAACAAAACATTTGACAAGTTTGGAAAAAGTTTTTTTTTTTTTTTTTTTAACATAAACAAATGTTCTCCGTACTTTAATTTGAGAAGTAACCGAGTAATAATTAACGACTGTTGTTCCATAAAAAAAACTTTTTTTTTTTACGTTACCCGTAAATTATAAAAAAAAAAACTTTTTGTTTAAAAAGAACTTTCTACTGAGTTAAATGCATCATGTTAGTAATTTAGTATTTTGCACATATCGAAATCCTTGATTTACTCATGCATGTCTCAAAATATACGAGTAATTATTTTGTTGTCACGAATAGAGCTAGGTAACATATCCTACACTTTCGCATATAACTAAACATCTATCTTGGTTCCAAAGTTAGATTTAATTATCACATAATTTAATAATACTAATAAATTATACATGTTAAAATAGAAATTACGGAGTAACAAATGTTTCGATTATCTTTTTCTACTATTACTTCTATATTACCCTTTTTAATTTTTTGTTGACTCGGTGAACAGTACTTTTGTCTTTCTGAACTCGTAACTTTCTTTTGAGATTCAACTACTTTCTTAGTGTTAGGTTGACAAGATTATTAGTGAGAGGTTATTGGTGAGACACGTATTTACATAACACCCACCTGTATGTTTACTCTTTATCTTTTTCATTGGTTCATTCTCTGTATCTAAAATCACCCACTTCCTTACATACCAATATTTCTTCATGTACTTGGTATCTAAAATCAAAATCACGAATTCTTTTTTTTTATAGAAACACCTTATTTTAGTCGTTTTGAAAGTGGATATTTAAAGTTACTAGACCACATGTTCCTTCACTGAAAGTGGGTAGTTGGGTTAGTAGCCTACGTGTTGCTTTCCCCATTTTTTTAACTGGTAAAAAAAAATTATATGGAGTAAAATAATCAGGATCCATAAAACAAACAAACCCTTACCTACCATTCATCTTTGAAGCTTACTTTCTGGAGCAGACACCATAAACGATCAACCAAAATAAGAAATTATACATAAATAATAAATTTTAAGAATAAACATTAGTATGCATGAAATAAATAATGATTAATTGCATAAGTAATCATAAATGTTAGATGACATATAAAGATCCCATCGTATTCGTATTGATCGAAATTAATCTCGACCCATGGTACCGTGTTGTCAAATGACGTGTTGCGTACATAAAGTACCGTGTTGTCAAATGACGTGTTGCGTACAATCATGAGGTCTTATTAACATAAATATAAATGTTAGTGAAGTTAATAAGAGTTAGATTACAGAAAATATAATTCAGGCGGTATAACCGGCCATATATAACTTAAATAACATAAATATAAATGTTAGTGAAGTTAATAAAAGTTAGTAAACATAAATGATAGTTAGGCGACAGTGTCGACCATATATAATTTAGGTGGCAGAGCCAACCATATAATAAGAAAAATACAAATGCACTAAGAACTTAATAAAAATTAGTAGTTCAAAAATGTTAGTAGTCCAAAATTTGATATGTCCGAGTCTGAAAAACCTTAATAATTTCATACCTTGATTAGTGACTCGTGATCATTTGAGATATCCTTTGATTACACTAAGCTCTTCGTGCTGATAACGTGTTATAATTCAGAAGGCTTATAACTAATTTTGACCTAAGCCTATACAATCCTTAAATATGAGAGAGTAGTAATGGAAGAGAGAGATAGTATATTTCTTATATGTAAGAAAAATGGTGTGTATATGTGTGTTCATTATCCACATATATATATAGTACAAATTTTACTATCCATATTTGACTAATTACCATCCATATTTTACTACTAAATTTACAACAATAATCACATTAATTAGTTAATTTACTAATAAGATCAACTTCTAATCGCTACCCCAAACACCTCCACCTCCACATCCACAGGCTTCTTGCTACTACTACTCCCCCACCAATACCTCCAAAGAACCTGATCATCAATAGCGGTTAAGTTTTCATCATCAAGCCGCTTCCATGTTTTTATAGACTTGACTTGACCCCATTCACCATTTAATTCCTGAAATAAAGAAACCTTAACCAACCTAGCCCTTCTTGACCATCCAACCTTCCCATAAGCATGATATCCAGATCCACCACCATAACAAAGATAAATCCCTTTTAAATCCCCACAGAAATCGTTAAGATGATCATGACCTGTAAAAACAGCCTTTACATCCTCTTGTTCAACTAAAGTTGTAAAAAAGCCCGAATTCAAAGAAGCAGAGCTAATCCCTTCTTGTCTTACACCTGTAATGCTTAAAGGATCCAAATCTGCATACTCGGGCAATGGGATATGAAAATATGCAAGTCCGGGAGGAGCATCTGACATCTTTTGAAGCTTTTCAGACGTTTGTTTCAACCAAAACTGCTGAGACGGTTTAATCCATCCTTACCCAGGAATCGAAGAAACTGTTGAGTAGTCTCCACTATCAAGAAAGTATAAGTTTAAAATCGATTCGTCAACGTAACTCGACCCTATAGCTCCATGAACTTCAAGATTATAATTTCCATAACCATCAAAATTATCAAAACCAGTTGGATTTAATTGGGATAGAGTGTTCTCCATTCCAACAATATGCTTCATAACATCTCCTCGTAACAACGTTGATTCTTGGTCATGATTCCCTAAAACTGCAACCCAGGGGATTTTCGACTTTATAGCAGGGGCAAACGCTGCATTCATGGACTCAACTGCGTCTGTGGCATCAGGTCCGTAGATATTATCTCCGGTGAAAACAATTAGGTCTGGTTTCTCAGCATCAATCATACGGTAGATGAAACGTCTTGTCATGAGATCATTACAATCTGCAAACTGATTTGGTAATACATCCTCGCAAGGAGTTTTCCAGCCATCAACATAGTGCATATCAGCCACTTGCAGAATCCTAAACTCACCGTTCTCTTGATTAAACCGTAACTGCTTCGCACCGCTACCGTTACTTGACGTAACTAGACTCGAATACAAGCACAAGCAGAGAACAGCAGCCATAATGAACATAACTTTCAATATTTTTATAAATGAACTCAAACAGAATATGTCAAGACTCCTTAAATTGTAATACTTCTTCATTGTTGTTGTCCTGAACTGGTAGTAAATACGTGTATGCAAATATATAAGATAAAATCGGTTATTCTGTTAAAATAAAAATACAATACTGTAATAAAACAAACAAGGTTAGAAAGTTAGTCCAAATTCAAGAATGATAAATTGTCGTTAATGAAAAAAAGTAGGAAAATTAATCAATCAGGTCAGATCATATAATAAATACGGTAACATAAAAGTCGATTCATAAGCTCGAACAAACGTTAATATTTTCCGGTAAAAAATTACGAACACTGAAACGAAAGCTAAACCTCATGATTGCAACAAACTAAGCAGAATCAGAATAATTATGTTTTATTTACAGACGTTATAGATTCAAAAACATAGATGCGAAGTAAAGGAAGAATCGTACCGGCGGACGGCGGTGACGATGTGCCGGAGCAGAGAAGAATAAGGTATAACCGCGTAAGCATACAGCAGGGGCTAATGGTATAACACAGAGTAACTAGAGCAGAACTTTAGATACATCGATGTTTAGGTTTACCCTCTGTCTCATATCTCATCTCATATTAATATGTAAAGTAGGGATTTTTTTTTTTTTGTTTTCGACTTTAGCTCTAAATATTTTTATTTTTATTTATTATTAATTATAAATTATTAATCAGGTTGGGCGCAGGCAATTTGAATGCGATTAGGAGTCTAATAGGGATTTCGCGGTTGCAAAAATCAGGTTGGGCGCAAGCAGTTTGAATGCAATTAGGAGTCTATGTTGTGTTTCGTTTCTAACTCGTATAGTACTATAAATACATCCCCATGTAACACGTAATAGTGTGCACGAAAATTATAGTAGATATCTCTTATTTGCGTCCGCGGTGTAAAGTCATCTCCGTGTTTGGTGTTGGGATATAATCACGTTAAATCGTTCGTTTTATGTATTTATCTATTGTTCATATGTGTTAGCTAGTTCGCTTATCATTCTTGAGTTAGTAACCCGTTATCGTAACCTGTAGCTTTGATATCAGCGTTATTAAACGACAGACCTAGGGTTTTGTTTGCAACATGTAACATAATCAAGGGATTTTATTCAGGTTGCCCACGATGAACTTACCGAGTACGATCTTGATATACAAGAATTGATCAATCAGAATTAGTCTCGTTCCTCGTTATCCTGTGCGAAGGAATGCTTGAGCTAAATTCAGATGTTCATGCGCAGCTGTAGAAGCAAATTCATAACGGGTTCGTTTCCCGTTTGATCGCTTTGAATATTAGATAAATGAGTCTACGTGTAGTAAAATTTTTGCGATGATCGGACCGTTGAAATTTTAGGTACGGTTTTTTGAAGTTGCTGCAGTTTCAGGATGAACTCTTCGGGTTTGATGACGCGAGTGCGAGACGATTTTGTCTCGAAAACTTCGGGCGATACAAGCAAAGTTTTTGGAAATGGTAGTTTGTTATGGGAGCTCGGTAGGGTGGTTTAACTCAGATTTGGGCGGTATTGTAATGAACGGGAACACATTCGGTTAAAGTCCATAGTTGGAGTTATCGTAGAAGTTTGGTACTTGCGGTTTTGAAATGAGATGATTATGAGTGTTTGGTCAATATTCCATGGTGTTCGGAATATTAGCGCGGTCTTGAGCTTCTCTCACTAGGGAAATTGGTTGTCGAAGGGTGCCGGATAAAACACATTCAACTGTTGCTCGGGTTTGGTTGATGGTTCAACAATGTTAGCGGTTTTTCTTCGAAGGTGATCAATTAGGGGTCTTTAGGTGATGGATGGAGTGGATAATTTTGTAAGTTCCGAAAATTGAGCTTTCTAGTATTGTTGAGGGTGTCGGGAACTCGGTGTGAGTTTGGTAATCGACGAAAGTTATCGAGCTAGTGAGAGTTGGACGACTAGTGAAGTTGTGGAGATAGTTGAGTGACATGTTTCCCAAATGTTCTCAGGTTTATTGCGTTGATTCCGGATAACACTGGGGCTTCGAATACTTGTTTTACTCTCTGATGGTAAAATAATTTGCGACTGACCGGTGGTACGAACCAAGTTTCTTATCGAGTAACCGTGTTTTAATTCTTACTCGAATAGTAGGTACGTGCATGGAATGAGAAGACAAGGTTTGTGAAATTCATAGCTATGAGGAGGTCAGTGTATCAGCGTGGAAGCGAAAAGTTGAAAAGGTGGTAGATTTCGAGGTGGAGATTGTGTTATCACTGGGTGCCATGATAAATAGTCTACAAAGGCGTATGCTGAGGTTTTCTGATTGTTGGGAAGAAAAATTATAGGTATACGGGTTAATTCTGTACGAGTGATCGTTGACACGGATTTAACACGATTGGACTTGTCTAGAGCGATGGGTGAGGCTGTTTTGTCTCATGAAAGAATCTTGTATTTGAGGCTCTATCACTTCAATGTATCTTTAAGTGTAAGAAGATGATCTTCTGGTTTAAGAAGATGGTGGCGAAAAAACCGAGATGACCCAAGTTAATAACTAAGAGATTGGATTATCACTCAGCAATGGTTTTTGATGTCGAAAGACTTCCTTCCCTCGTAGCATAGCGATGTGGAAGTGCAAAGTGATTCGGGTGTCTCATCCAGCGGTATTAAAAGGAGTTGTTAATCGACTAATCTGGGGTTGCCGTGGGTTGTGTAAACACAATTGACAGTTGAGATGAATTTTCGGTTGAAAATCGGTATGAGTTTATTTAATGTCTCCTTCAAATGGGAGATTTTTGTAGTGTGTGAAAAAGACTTGAAACAAGGATGACAAAAATCTCGCAATCCTAATGAATGCACTCACGGTTACGAAAGTGCTAACAGAAAAACTGGTGTTCTGATCGTGTAGTCTCGCGACGCTAATCGGTTTTTTGCGATCGCAAAAATCATTCTCAGTTTGAATGCGATTAAGAGCCTTGTTGCGTTTGGTTTCTAACTCGTTTAGCACTATAATCATGTAACGTGTAATTGTGTGCACAAAAATTATAGTAAAAGATCTAGTTTGCGCATGTGGAGTATACTCTTCTCCGTGTTTGAACTTGGGATATAACCAGGTTAAATCCTTGTGTCGTTTTATGTTTTTATATATGGTTCATATGTAGTTCGTTTATTGTTCATATGTTTTAGGTAGTTCATTTATCGTTCTTGGTTTAGTAGTTGGTTTAAATCGCTTGTCTTATAGATTCTACAAATCCCAACAAATTTGATGTAAAAAGTGTTGAAATGATCACTAAAGGGCTGTTTACTTGTGATTGTGACTTAATTTGGCTTACTGTCTTGTAGGGATTATTGGGTCAACAATTAAGGTTGTTTACTTGGGACTTGTAATCTGAGCTCAATTGTATCACGGGATTATTTGGTCATCCAGCAAATAGCACTTGTCTCCGTATAGCTCATATATTACCCCCCGACAGTTTCTTTCATATCCTTCACTTATAATTTTACCACTTGCACAGCAAATCAAACTAAAATTCCCAAATAAAAGCTCCGAATGTTGCTCAGAAAACGAACACACAGGAAAAAAATTATAAGCAATCGATTTAAAACCCAAAAAACATTTTACACAATAGAGACGCAAAAACGAAATGCTTGAATTAAAACCCGATCATGCTCCAGCTTTGAGCCTCTGATGTCGGATTCTTGAAAACAACGTTTGCAATTGGCTGTCAAAGTTTGGCCGGAATCTTAATCGAACTCCACCGAGATATAACAAAGTGAACCATCATTGCTTGACGATCTACAACAACAAAACTGAACTAAAGACAAACTACACCACAAAAGTCAAACTACACCACAAAAACTAAGAACATGTAGACCAAACACAATCTTTACTGTTGAAATTTACAACAAAGACAACGGAAGAAGTATAAAAGAAACCATAATAGCACAAATAATTGTTACATACATCATTCTAGTAACATGTATATGTATATTATGTGCTTTCATAGAATCATAGCACAATTAAAATTCCATTATTCACTTCTCATTCTCAGACTTCATTACATGCATATTAATCTACAATTACGTAGGTGTCATCAATAGTATAAAACTATAAACGAGTGATAGGAGGTACGTGCTTCGTTGCGGATAACGAATGGAATATTACTTTGTAATGTACATGTCAATTGAATTAAGATAATAAGATGTAATAAGAGTGTAATTTAAAAGTTAACTCTTACAAACTACGTAGTACTTTAATTTGATTATTAAGAGTGTGCTTGTTTTATTTTTTATTTTTGGAAAAAACATGGATAATACTCCGTATTAAAACAATTTTTCACAAAAAGCGAAAAATTTAAAGTTACACCATGTGGCAAACTGGGTTTACAGACTACTACCCTTTGCATAACCAAAGGGCCATTGGCCTAGTGGTATCGAGGTGACCCTTTCAACCTATAGATTAGGGGTTCGAGTCCCGGGGTGGACATGTATATATTCGTGTTTAAATTCGTGTATGGGTGTATGTATTTGCCTTTCAAAAAAAAATAAAAATAATCCCAATACTAAGGCTGACAAATTAAAAAGAAATCGAAACATATGTCAGTAGCTAATGCTTTGTTGGTTGAGAGTATTAGAAGGTGAGTAATGAGAATATTATTGATGATTGATGATGCTTAATTGTAATAACATACTATCATAATTACTCATTAGTTAAATAATAATCCATCATTCCCTACAAATTTGAAAGTGATAGTCTAAAAAATGAAATAATCACATTAATTAGTTAAATTACTAATAAGATCGATCAACTTCTAATCGCTATCCCAAACACCTGCACAGGCTTCTTGCTACTGAATCCCCACGAATACCTCCAAAGAACTGATTATCAATAGCGGTTAAGTTTTCATCATCGAGCCGCTTCCATGTTTTTATGGACTTGAGTTGACCCCATTTACCATTTAATTCCTTAAATAAAGAAACCTTAACCATCCTAGCCCTTCTTGACCATCCAGGCTTCCCATAAGCATGATATCCAGATCCACCACCATAACAAAGATGAATCCCATTTAACTCCCCACAGAAATCATTAATATGATCATGACCTGTGAAAACAGCCTTTACATCACCATCTTCAACTAACCTTGTAAAAAATCCCGAATTCAAAGAAGCAGAGTTAATCCCTTCTTGTCTTACACCTGTAATGTTTGAAGAATCCAAATTTGCATACTCAGGCAATGGGATATGAAAATATGCAAGTCCGGGAGCATCAAGCTTTTAGACGTTTGTTGGAACCAAGACTGTTGAGAAGATTTAATCCATCCATACCCAGGAATCGAAGAGTGCGTTGAGTAGTCTCCACTATCAAGAAAAAATAAGTTTAAAATCGATTCGTTAACATTACTCGACCCTTCAGGTCCATGAACTTCAAGATTATAATTTCCATAACCATCAATATTTTCAAAACCACTTGGATTTAATTGGGATAGAGTGTAGTCCATTCCAACAATATGCTTCATAACATCTCCTCGTAACAACGTTGATTCTTGGTCATGATTCCCTAAAACTGCAACCCAGGGGATTTTCGACTTTATAGCAGGGGCAAACGCTGCATTCATGGACTTAACTGCGTCTGTCGCTTCAGGTCCGTATATATTATCTCCGGTGAAAACAATTAGGTCTGGTTTCTCAGCATCAATCATACGGTAGATGAAACGTCTTGTCATGAGATCATTATAATCTGCAAACTGATTTGGTAATACATCCTCGCAAGGAGTTTTCCAGCCATCAACATAGTGCATATCAGCCACTTGCAGAATCCTAAACTCACCGTTCTCTTGATTAAACCGTAACTGTTTCGCACCGCTACCGTTACTTGACGTAACTAGACTCGAATACAAGCACAAGCAGAGAACAACAACCATAATGAACATAACTTTCAATATTTTTATAAATGAACTCAAACAGAATATGTCAAGACTCCTTAAATTGTAATACTTCTTCATTGTTGTTGTTGTTGTTGTTGTCCTGAACTGGTAGTAAATACGTGTATGCAAATATATAAGATAAAATCAGTTATTCTGTTAAAATAAAAATAAAAATACAATTTACAATACTGTAATAAAACAAACAAGGTTAGAAAGTTAGTCCAAATTCAAGAATGATAAATTGTCGTTAATGAAAAAAAGTCGGAAAATTAATTAATCAGATCAGACCTAATGATTCAAAAAATTATAAACACTGAAAACGAAAGCTAAATATAAAGATTGTAACAAACCTAAGGATTGTAACAAACTAAGCAGAATCAGAATAATTATGTTTTATTTACAAAAGCTATAGATTCTAAAACATAGATGCGAAGTAAAGGAAATAATCGTACCGGCAGACGGCGATGACGATGGGCCGGAGCAGAGAAGAATAAGGTATAACCGCGTAAGCAGACAGGTGGGGCTAATGGTATAAGACAGAGTAACTAGAGCAGAACATTAGAGTTGATACGATATTTAGGTTTTACCCTATGTCTCATATCTCATCTCATCTCATCTCATACTAATATGTAACTAGTACGGGTCCAGTCCGCGCGATGCGGCGGGGGCTCATGGTCCGGTTCGAACGTAGTTAGTTTCGTTTTGTTGATAAAAGTATTTCGAGTCTAACGGTGCTGTCGAAAAAATTTAACTCGCGGCGAGCAGGAATATACGGGCTGTCGTTGTGTTTAGACTTTTTTAAAAAGTGTGCGTTTCGAACTCACTTTTTTTTCGTTTTGTTCATAAAAAAATTTCAAGTATGATGTTGATGTCGAAAAAATTTAACTCGCGGCGAGCGGAAAGAGATGGGCTGTCGTGTTTAGCGTTTTTTTAAAAATTGTCCGTTTCAAACGTACCTAGTTTCGTTTTGTTCGTAGATTTATTTCGAGTTTAACGGTATGATCGGTGAAATTTAACTCGGGCCGAGGAGGAAGATACGGGCTGTCGAAGTGGTTTTGTGGAGTTTTTATTTTAATTTAAACAATTGACGGTTTACCCCTGGAGGTTGGGGTATTTTTTGTAAACTGTTTATAGATGAGAGGGTAATAATGAAAAAGCAAGTGTATAAAAATATTATTTATTTTTTTTTTTTTACTTTAGCTTTAAATATTTTTATTTAGATTGATATTAATTATTTTTAATAAAAATTTTATTAATGAATATATATATATATATATATATATATATATATATATATATATATATATATATATATATATATATATATATATATATAATTAGGATTTATTTATTTATTTTTTTACTTTAGCTTTAAATATTTTTATTTATATTTATATTAATTAGTTTTAATAAAAATTTTATTAATGAATTGTTTCTCGAATATATATATTTTTACAGATATAACGTGTATTAAGTATTGAGTATTACGAAGTATATAACACACAAAAAGTAATTTAAAATCAAAGTTGTGTTTAAACACTTGGTTACCATTAAAAATACTAGTAAAGCAGTAGTTGTATTAGAATCTAGTGCTCTCTGATAAAAAAGAACAGCCCTAGTCTTATATACTGACTACCCAATTCTAGTAAAATTTTTCAAAATTTTCAATTAAATGAATTCAAATCATGTTTATACATATTTATGAACGATAAAACTAGGTTTTAACACCGAAATTATTGTTACCTAGGAAAGGACATAAATTGAGAAACAAACTAAAATGTTAAAATTCATTTAAAATGGAATAGAGGACGATAAAAAGAAAAAATAAAAAGCCAAGTGTGGGAAAATTTACCAAATTATTTTAAACATATGTCACATATATCTGTAACAAATAACTGAAAATACTTTTGCTTTGGACTAAACTAAACTGTTTTACCCGATGAAAGAAAAGAAGAGATGGATCTACACGATGAATCAATTCCATCATTAAAAGGAAGTAAAGTCTTCCGAAAAAGACACGCGCTTCTTGATTTAGGTCATGAAGTTGTCGTTCAGACCAGCTGTAGGTTGACGAAAAATCTAGAAAAGTCATCACTAAAATCAGCAGGAAATCCACGGACCTCAGCATTAAACAGGGTCGCCAAGTGGTCAGATTTATCCTAACCATGAGAAGGATTTATCTCGTACAATGGGGAGGCACCATGCAAATTAGCTGGATAAGACTAATGAATCAGATCCCCAGAAAGGATAATCTCCTTAAAGATCAAAAATCAGCTTTTAAGCCTGATATTACTCAATCCTAGAGATTGACCTTAAAGATTGAGAATTCAAACTCATGGAATTCAATGATATCTAAGCTCGAGCTTAAACGAGAAAATATTTTGATCAAAATTACAAACCGATTTGTTTTCTGAAAACCCTATTTTCAATGCGTTCATTACGATTGAACGTAAAATCCTAGGAATTCACCTGGAATTCATTAGGTCACCTGAACTAAATCGGGTGTCAACCGTAAGAACGGTGGTTGCATAGCATGGTCAAAGACAGGACCTTGTGCCAGACCGAAAAATTATAAGGGTGAGCTTTACTATTGCTCCTACCAAGGATAGTAATTGCGTCCGACACGTTATAGACCATAATCAAAAGCATGTCACGGGACATTGCCTTAACAGTTGCTTGTTCAACGCTTTCCTTTACAACCGGACGGTAGTTTGCCGAAAGGTAATATACGGGACAAGTAAACTGGACGTGTTGCTTTCCAAATACAAGGTTAGCAAGTGGGTGACACAAAACCGCAAGTTTTGAGCTAAAATTTTCAAATCTGAAACCCACCAAACCCACAAAAATATTTTGCAAACACCGGTAAAGGGTTATTCCGGAAAACTTATCTAGGGTAAAAACTAGATTTAATTTTCAAAAGATCAAATGTTTTCATAAAGATCCAATTTCCTTAATGGATCTAAATTTTTATAGTCATGTGGGACTGTAAACCATATCGTTACTACCATTGTTTATACCGCCGTATAGAAATCACTGATGTACAAAGTGTGAAGAATAAAGAAGTGATTCTAGTATTTCAAGACAATATTGCTTGAGGACAAGCAACGCTCAAGTGTGGGAATATTTGATAATGCTAAAAACGAACATATATTTCATAGCATTATTCCTCAAGAAAGACAAGCTTTTAGTTGCAATTGTTCTATTTACAAGTGATATTCGTTTAAATAATAAAAGGTGAAGACAAAAGACAGATTCGACGATTTGAAGACGCAAACGACCAAAAAGCTCAAAAGAACAAAAGACAATCAAAAAGGTTCCAATTATTGATAAGAAACGTCTCAAAATCACAAGAGTACAAGATTCAAAACGCAAAGTACAAGATATTAAATTGTACGCGAGGACGTTCGAAAAACCGGAACCGGGACCAGAGTCAACTCTTAACGCTCGACGCAACGGACTAAAAATTACAAGTTAACTATATATATAAATATAATATAATATATAATTAATTATATTAATTATATATATATTATATATATATATTTAAAACCGTCGGCAGCAGGAAACTCCAAGGGTGTAAAATGAAAATACCTCTCCGCGACTCGCGGAGTTTTAAGGGTATTTGGCCGCGAGTCGCGGAGCCCCAAAAATCAAGTCTGGCTATAAATCAACCCGAATTCTGATCAAAATCATCATCATTTTTTTCTTCTCATTCATACGAAGTAATATATATTTATATTTATAATTTATATTTTAATTTTAATTATAATTCTAATAATAAGGGTATGTTAGCGAATGTTGTAAGAGTGTAAGTCGAAATTCTGTCCGTGTAACGCTACGCTATTTTTAATCATTGTAAGTTATGTTCAACCTTTTTATATTAATGTCTCGTAGCTAAGTTATTATTATGCTTGTTTAAAACGAAGTAATCATGATGTTGGGCTAATTACTAAAATTGGGTAATTGGGCTTTGTACCATAATTGGGGTTTGGACAAAAGAACGACACTTGTGGAAACTAGGCTATGGGCTATTAATGGGATTTATATTTGTTTAACTAAATGAAAGTTTGTTAATGTTAATATAAAGATTTACAATTGGGCGTCCCTATAAATTACCATATACACTCGATCGGACACGATGGGCGGGGTATTTATATGTACGAATAATCGTTCATTTAACCGGACACGGGAATGGATTAATAGCCACTAGAATAATTAAAACAGGGGTGAAATTACATTCAAGGGTAATTGGTGTAATTGTTAACAAAGTAGTAAAACCTTGGTTTACACGCAGTCGATAACCTGGCGTATTCATTAAACAAAGTATTAAAACCTTGTTACAATTCGAATCCCCAATTAGTTGGAATATTTATCTTCGGGTATAATAATAATTTGACAAGGACACTTGCAATTTATATTTATGACTGATGGACTGTTATGGACAAAAACCAGACGGACATATTGAATAATCCAGGACAAAGGACAATTAACCCATGGGCATAAAACTAAAATCAACACGTCAAACATCATGATTACGGAAGTTTAAATAAGCATAATTCTTTTATTTCATATTTTATTTCCTTTATTTTATATTTAATTGCACTTCTAATTATCGCATTTTATTTATTGTTATTTCATTTTATCGCACTTTTAATTATCGTACTTTTTAATTATCGCAATTTAATTTTTATCGCATTTTTATTATTCGCAATTTCATTATCGTTATTTACTTTACGCTTTAATTTAAAGTCTTGTATTTATTTAATATTTTACATTAGGTTTTAACTGCGACTAAAGTTTTAAAATCGACAAACCGGTCATTAAACGGTAAAAAACCCCCCTTTATAATAATAATATTACTTATATATATATTTGTATTTTTATAAAAGTAAACTAATATAGCGTTGAGCTTTGTTTAAAGATTTCCCTGTGGAACGAACCGGACTTACTAAAAACTACACTACTGTACGATTAGGTACACTGCCTATAAGTGTTGTAGCAAGGTTTAAGTATATCCATTCTATAAATAAATAAATATCTTGTGTAAAATTGTATCGTATTTAATAGTATTTCCTAGTAAAATATAAGCTATTTTATATACACCTCGTTCGACATCAAGTATTTTTGGCGCCGCTGCCGGGGAATTACTCTTAAAAGCCGGAAGCGCAACGCTAATAAAAAAAAAAAAAAAGATTTTTATCTACTTTTATTAAAAGTCGTTTTTGTAAAATTACGTTTTAAAAATTTGAAAAATATAAAAAGAAAAACAAAAATATTAGTATTTTTAGGATATTGTTAAATATTTAAGTTTTATAAGTTTCTTTATTTTTATTTTAGTTTATAAAAATATAAGTTTTAATTTTAATATCTTTTAATTATTTAAAAAACAGAAAACAAAATAAAAAAAAAAAAAAAAAATAATGAAAAACGCGTAAAAAGTTAAACCTGTCAGCTCAAATTCTGAACCCCGCGACTCGCGGGGTTTTCCTCTTTATTTGCCGCGACTCGCGGAGGTCTTCTGACACACGGACAAAACCCTAAAGTTGCATTAATTACGGAGTTTTAATTTATTATTATTATTATTTAACTTAATTATTATTATTATTATTATTAATTTTATTATTATTTTTACTTTTTACTTTATATTTATGTATTTTGTTTAATTAGTTTTATTAAAATTGTAAAATTAGTAGTTTTTATTAAATAAATAATATAAAAATAATATTTTTTTATAAAAATTGTACTTTTTACAACTTTTTGTATATTTTTATATTTTGTACCTTTTTAATCATTGTAGCGTAATATTTGTATTTTTTAGCTCATATTTAATTTTAAACTTAGTTTTAGCTATAGTTATTTTTACTCCTAGATTTTTAGGCTTTGCTGTAGAATTCCTTAAGTGCTTTTTCTTTAGACTAAGATTTAGGTGCTTTAGAATTTTGCGACGCCTTTTTAAGTTTTAGTTTCTTTTTAAGTTATTTCCATTTGGGATTTAGTTTTTCCTGTAAGCTTTAATATTTTTAGACCTTTTACTATGTATCAATTATCATTCCAATTAGTAATTTCAATTTGCGATTATAATTTTAAGTTAGTTGTAGTAATAAGGTTAGGTTAGTTAAGTATTTTTAAGTTTTTTTTTAAGTTTCTTTTATTTTTCCGTCACCTTTTATTTTTCAACCATTTTTCCTTTTTCGACCTTTTTCGACGAACTCTTTGTCTTTCTTATTTCTCGCTATTCTAGTTTTAGGACTTAGAATTTTTTTCTACTTCTTATCTAAATTTCTTAAAATTACGAAAATTTATTTTAAGTAGTTAAATTGATAGACATCAAAATTTTCTGGTTCGTAGTAATAGTTGGATTTGTACGTGGACCGGGTTATTGGAGCCAAACAGTCCTCAATTATATTGAGACCAAACGAATCCTGCCCCTCTGCTGCATCTTTTGGCTATTCGAAACGTGGGCAAAATCAGAAAAGTCTATTAATTGGATAACTTATTATAATTTTTCTTTCCTTTTTAAAACTAATAAAATATTCAGTGAATGCACCGAGCAAGACGTTCACCACCTTTTGTACGTTCACCACCTGTAACTCGATCAAGACATCGTTTAACAAATATAACCGCCGTTGATTTTTCTTTAGAATCGTCATCCAGTCGACCAAGTACTTCAGTTCAAATTTCCGATAATCCATTTTTTGAACCCGACCTCACAATTGAGAATCCAGAAAATATTCAGGAACGGTTCATAGATCCTGAACCATTAAACTTTCCTCCGGAACCACCAATCATTCAAACAGAGATTGTTGAGGAACGAACTATTAAATCAGAATCATCTAGTGATACCGAGTCAACAAATTCAATTATGGAGAATCTGGAATCTTTAAGTATGGAAGACCGAATGAGAGCTAAACGCACTGGCCAAGGTCACGCAATTACTCATCCAGACATTAATGCGCCAGATTATGAAATCAAAGGACAAATTCTACACATGGTGACTAATCAATGCCAATTTAGTGGTGCACCGAAGGAAGATCCAAATGAACATCTACGTACCTTTAATAGGATCTGCACACTATTTAAAATCCGAGAAGTGGAGGATGAACAGATATATCTCATGTTATTTCCCTGGACTTTAAAGGGAGAAGCCAAAGATTGGTTGGAATCGTTACCTGAAGGGGCGATCGATACATGGGACGTTTTAATTGATAAATTTCTTAAACAATTCTTTCCTGCATCTAAAGCCGTAAGACTTCAAGCAGAAATTGTTACGTTCACACAAAAGCCAAATGAAACTCTATATGAGGCGTGGACAAGATATGGAAAATTGTTAAGAGGATGTCCGCAACATGGTTTAGACACCTGTCAAATAGTACAAATATTCTACCGAGGATGCGACATCACTACAAGAAAAGACATAGATATAGCAGCTGGTGGTTCGATTATGAAGAAAACCGAAACTGATGCTTACAAAATTATTGATAATACTGCTTCCCACTCACATGAGTGGCACCAAGAAAAAGACATCATTAGATCATCTAAAGCAGCTAGAGCCGATTCTAGCCATGACTTAGATTCCATTTCCGCAAAGATAGATGCTTTCGAGAGACGAATGGAAAAGATGACTAAGGATATTCACTCTATACGAATTAGTTGTGAGCAGTGTGGAGGACCACATTTGACAAAAGATTGTCTAAGTATTGAATTAACAATGGAACAAAGAGAGAATATTTCATACATAAACCAAAGGCCTGGAAATAATTATCAGAATAATTATCAACCGCCAAGACCGATTTACAATCAAAACCAGAATTATAACCGAAATATTCCATACAACAACCAACAAGGTCCTAGCAATCAACAAGTATCCAATAATACTTACAATCAGCAAAGACCTAATTTTCACAACAAACCACCACAACAAACCGATGATAAAAAGCCAAATTTAGAAGATATGATGACGAAGCTAGTTGAAACTCAAACGCAGTTTTTCACATCTCAAAAACAAACCAATGAACAAAATGCTCAAGCATTTAGAAATCAACAAGCTTCTATTCAAAATCTGGAACAAGAAGTAAGTAACCTAGCAAGGTTAATAGGTGAAAGAAAACCGGGAAGTTTACCTAGTGATACAAATGCTAACCCCCGGAATGAAACAGCTAAAGCTATTACCACAAGAAGTGGTACAACACTTAAACCACCTGAAATACCTGTAACTTCTGATGAAACTATTCCTACTCCACAAGAACCACAACCTGATCAAGATAAGGAAAAAGAACCGGTAGTTGAAAAGGTTAATAAAGATAACACAGTTAAGGATAAACCTTATGTTAAACCATACCAACCACCACTTCCTTACCCGAGTAAAATGAAGAAAGAAAAACTTGAAGCCGAGCAATCCAAATTCTTGGATATGTTTAAACAGATAAATGTAAATCTTCCTTTCATTGATGTGATTTCAGGAATGCCAAGGTATGCTAAATTCTTGAAAGATCTAATCACGAATAGAAAGAAAATGGAAGAACTCTCGGCTGTTACTATGAATGCTAATTGTTCAGCAGTGCTGTTGAATAAGATACCAGAAAAATTATCTGATCCAGGAAGTTTCACAATTCCATGTTTTCTGGGTAGCCTTAGTTCAATAGAAGCATTGGCAGACTTAGGTGCTAGTATAAATCTGATGCCGTATTCACTATACGCTAAACTAGACCTTGGAGAATTGAAACCAACTAGAATAAGCATACAACTAGCCGATAGATCAATAAAATATCCTAGAGGGATAATGGAGAACATGCTAGTTAAAGTTGGTACTTTAGTATTTCCAGTAGATTTTGTTGTTTTAGACATGGAAGAAGATTCTCAAGTTCCTCTCATATTAGGAAGACCATTCTTAAACACGGCTAAAGCAATGATAGACGTGTTCGGTAAGAAACTGACCCTAAGTATAGAGGATGAGAGTGTTACCTTTTCAGTTGATAGAGCAATGCAACAACCACAATCTGCAGATGATACATGTTATTATATTCAAACTATAGATGCACATGCAGAATTATTAGAAGAATTTCCAGAATTACAAGGAACAGGAGAATGTTCTTTAGGAGAAGGTAATGAACCAATTGATGAAGCTGAAATGTTAGCTACACTTATAGCTAATGGATATGAACCAACAACAGAAGAAATTCAAATGCTAAAAGAAGAAGACAGATATCGATATAAATCATCGATAGAAGAACCTCCAAAATTAGAGTTAAAGCCACTTCCAAACCATTTGGAATACGCTTATTTACATGGTGAATCTGAATTACCTGTAATAATATCGTCTTCTCTTACTGAAAATGAGAAATCACAACTCATTTCTGTGTTGAAAGCTCATAAACCAGCCATTGCATGGAAGATTCATGATATTAAAGGAATAAGTCCTTCGTATTGCACACATAAAATCCTTATGGAAGAAGGTCATAAAACGTATGTGCAACGCCAACGAAGACTAAATCCTAATATGCAAGATGTAGTTAAGAAAGAGATTATTAAGCTGCTAGATGCAGGTTTGATATATCCAATTTCTGATAGTCCATGGGTAAGCCCAGTTCAATGCGTGCCTAAGAAGGGTGGCATGACTGTCATTACAAATGAGAAAAATGAGCTTATTCCTACTAGGACTGTAACAGGATGGCGTGTATGTATTGATTATAGAAAATTAAATGACGCCACCAGAAAAGATCACTTTCCCTTACCTTTCATAGATCAAATGTTGGAAAGATTAGCCGGAAATAGTTACTATTGTTTTCTAGATGGATTTTCCGGATATTTTCAAATTCCAATAGCACCCGAGGATCAAGAGAAAACCACATTCACGTGCCCTTATGGTACTTTTGCTTACAAACGCATGCCATTTGGACTTTGTAACGCCCCTGCAACCTTTCAAAGGTGTATGATGGCGATTTTTCATGACATGATAGAAGAATGCATGGAAGTATTCATGGATGACTTTTCAGTCTTCGGTGATACATTTAAATCATGTCTAGTTAATCTGGAACGAATGCTAATTAGATGCGAAAAATCAAATCTAGTACTTAATTGGGAGAAATGCCATTTCATGGTTAAAGAAGGCATCGTTCTTGGACATAAAATTTCAAAAGAAGGAATTGAAGTGGATAGAGCTAAAATAGATGTAATTGCTAAACTTCCACATCCCACAAATGTTAGAGGAGTTAGGAGTTTTCTAGGGCATGCCGGTTTTTACCGACGTTTCATAAAAGATTTTTCTAAAATTGCCACTCCTATGAATAAACTCCTAGAAAAGGATGCACCATTCATCTTTTCAGATGAATGTATCAAATCTTTTAATATTCTTAAAGAAAAACTCACTAATGCACCGATCATGATAACACCAAATTGGAATCTACCATTTGAACTAATGTGCGATGCAAGTGATTTTGCAATGGGAGCCGTTTTAGGACAAAGGATTGAAAAACGATTTCAACCTATATATTATGCTAGTAAGACGTTACAAGGAGCACAAACGAACTATACAACTACTGAAAAAGAACTCCTTGCTATTGTCTTTGCTTTTGACAAATTTCGATCATATCTCGTTCTAGCAAAAACGGTGGTCTATACCGACCATTCTGCTCTTAGATACCTATTTTCAAAACAAGATGCTAAACCAAGATTAATCCGTTGGATCTTACTCTTACAAGAGTTTGATATTGAAATCCGAGATAAAAAAGGAGCAGAAAATCTCGCCGCTGATCATCTTTCTCGTCTTGAAAATCCCGAATTAGAAGTTCTGAATGAATCGGCCATACAAGACAACTTTCCTGATGAATATCTATTGAAGATAGATTATAAAGAAATCCCATGGTTTGCAGACTATGCAAACTACTTAGTTTGTGGATTCCTTGAAAAAGGATTATCGTACCAAAGACGAAAGAAATTCTTCAGTGATATAAAACACTATTTCTGGGAAGATCCACATCTGTTTAAAAGTTGTCCCGATGGAATAATACGCCGATGTGTATTTGGAGATGAAGCTAGTAAAATTTTAAACCATTGTCACACAGGACCAACAGGAGGGCATTATGGGCCTCAACTAACAGCAAGAAAAATTTATGAAGCTGGATTCTATTGGCCTACAATTTACAAAGACGCACACCTTCTTTGCAAATCCTGTGATGCATGTCAAAGGGCCGGAAAAATAAGTCAACGTGATGAAATGCCACAAAATGTCATCCAAGTATGTGAAGTATTTGACATTTGGGGTATTGACTTTATGGGTCCATTTCCAAAATCTCATAATAATCTATATATACTCGTAGCCATTGATTATGTATCTAAATGGGCGGAAGCACAAGCTCTCCCAACTAACGATGCACGAGTTGTAGTAAACTTTTTAAAACGTCTTTTTGCAAGGTTTGGAACACCGAAAGCTTTAATAAGTGATCGGGGTACTCATTTCTGTAATAATCAACTTGAGAAAGTTCTTAAAAGATATGGAGTAACTCATAAAATATCCACCGCATATCATCCACAAACAAGTGGACAAGTTGAAAATACCAACCGAGCTTTAAAACGTATTCTAGAGAAAACCGTAGGATCAAATCCGAAGGAATGGTCCATTAAATTGGAGGATGCACTCTGGGCTTTTAGAACAGCCTACAAAACTCCAATTGGAACCACACCTTTTAGACTTGTTTATGGAAAAGCATGTCATCTTCCAGTAGAAATTGAACACAAAGCATTTTGGGCTTTGAAGACATGTAATCTTGATTTACATGAAGCCGGACGTCTACGATTAAGTCAACTAAACGAATTAGAAGAATTAAGACATGAAGCATACGAAAATTCGTTAATCTATAAAGAAAGAACGAAGAAATGGCATGATAAAAGAATCAGAAATTCAAAAGAATTCAAAGAAGGAGACAGAGTTCTTCTTTTCAATTCACGATTCAAGCTATTTCCTGGAAAATTGAAATCAAGATGGTCTGGACCATTCATAGTCAAAAGAGTTTTCCCATACGGAACGATAGAATTAATAAATTCAAATGGGATTGAATTTAAAGTTAATGGTCACAGAGTTAAACATTACATACAGGGTCCGATGGAAGTCGACAACGAAGTTAATCACAATTTCAATACCACAGCTAACTAAGTATGGGGAGAATCAAGTCTTTAAAGGATAATATGTATTTCTGTTAGAGTTAGATTGTCTGTTTTCGTGTAGTTCTCGAAAATGGAACACGTATGGTCTTTCCCTAGCAGACCCTAAAGAACTAGTCTTCTCCCCCCATTCTGAATTTTTATTTTTTTTAGGTTTTTACGTAATGAAGACTGCCTGTGAATTAAACCATGGTCTAATGCTACACGCTTTGATCACTAAAAGAAATAATGACATACTCCCGAGTGAAATAGTATCAGTAATCAGAGAAAGAATGGACGGAGTTAGAAAAGGATCCAGATGCGAAGATAATAAGTTACAATTTGGTAAAGGAAAATCAAAATCCGCAGCGAAAAGAAGAGCACGACACCTAGAAAAATGTCACAAATGCGGAAAATGGTCACATGGAGGTAAATGTTCAAATAATCAAACCTATTCAAATACCGAATTTGTTACTTTATGCAGAGACGGACCGTTCATATGTTTAGAAGAAAAGACAATGAATGCTCGAGGTTACGCCTATGCAGCCATGGAAAACCAATTAAACCGACTATCTTATGAATATAATAGATCATATAACTAAGAAATCTATTTCACAGGTATGTCTGTATAGTTTTTATTTTTATTTTTATTTTTAACCTTTTGATAATAAACGCTAATTTGTTCGCTAAAAAGTATTAAATTGGTATTAAATAAAATTAGGTTTGGCGACCGAAATTATTGATATCATTCAAAAATTTATTACATCACTGCGAAATTTAACGTTTATTCTTAAGGTATAAATATCTTTAATCAATCAACCCAAAATATTTCAAAAATTCGTCATGAGTTAAATTAGGTCTTGGAACCGAAATTACTTTACCGAAAAGAGGGGCGTATATTTTTGATAATATTTGATTGATTAAAGTGGGATAAAAAGACAAAAAGATTTTTAATTTTATTTTTACCATGTTTTTAATCTTAATATTTAAATCTTAAATTAATATTTTAAACTTTGTAAAAACAATATTTTTAAAATTGTAAATATTTGAAAAATTAATATAAGTTTGGTATGAATTTATGAATTTTTAAATTAAGTTTGGTGTGAATTTTTAATATGAAATTTTAATTTTATGCATTTTAAATTTTGAGTTTGGTGTGAATTTTTAATTTTAATTTTGAATTTTATATTTATGTTGTGTGAATTTAAAAACAAAAATTTACTTTATCTCATTAAGTTAAGAATATGATTTTTAAAATTCGTCGTAAGTTGAAGACTAGGTCTTTGAACCGAAATTGCTTTACCCGAGGGAGGGACGAGAACTTTTATTATCATTATTTTTAATCTTATTGATTTAAAGTATGCCAAAAACATTGAAAAAACCCAAAAATCTTAGCTTTTAAAACAATCGCTACAAAAAGACAAATTTTAAAATTTTGTCGAGGGACAGACTAGGACATCGATCCGAAACGACCTCATCCTAAATAACAAGGGAAACAAAATTTTAAAAATTAATTTCTTAATTGTGTTATAAGTTAAAGATTATAAAAAAAAAAAAAAAAAAAAAAAAAAAAAGGTAAACTCCGCGACTCGCGGAGTTTTCAGTACAAAACCTCCGCGACTCGCGGAGGGACAAAATTACAGAAAAAAAAATATAACAAGCTGCACGATCTGTACACACCACACACAAAAACACTGCAATTTTAACAGCGAAAAAAAACCCCCGAAAACCCACGAAAATCACCCCCAAAAATCTCAATTTTTAACCGTTAATCACCAAATTTTTTGCTACAATCATGTTGAGAAGGATGATATCTAGGAACTACTCAAGAAAAACGGTAAATTTCTACACCTAAACACCATTTAATTCGAATTTTAGTGTTCTTGAGCTATTTTTCCCCAATTTGATTTTGATGCTTTTTAGTGTAATTAGACTTAAATTGTTTATGTATTATGCTTGTATAACCTAGATTGATGCTGTTTAACATGATTAGAAGCCTTAAACTTCAAATTTTGAATAATCTAGGGTTTGTGTTCTTGAGCAATTTGGGGCTTTTTGATATAAACAGGTTATGGCCGATTTTTGTCATGAATTGTTGCTAAATTGAGTAGTGTAACATGTCTAGGTAGTTAAATGATCCAAACTTTGAGCCTAAACATGATTTTGAGAATTAAAGTGGACTTTTTCAAGTCCAAAATTCATGAACTTGATTTTTGAAAGATAATGCCATTTGAGACTTGTTTATTTGCTAGTAATGATTATTTTGACATGTTATTTAAGTTGAATGCTTATGAACTTGGCGAAAATTTTCGTATATGCTTATTTGAAAAAGTGTAGATTTGATAAAAAGGTGAAAATAAGCTTAAGTTTGATATAAATTGATAATGTCATTGTAATTATTTTGATTGATGATTTTGCTGACACTAATGCATATTTGGATGCACAAAATTTGTGTTTGATGTGTTTTGCAGAATGAAAGGGGTGAATCTTCATCCCAAGCCCGCCATGCTCCTGCTGAGAACTTGGAACAACAGGAGGTAGATAACTACTACAAGCAGGATGTACCTCATCCAGTCATGACCTTTTCAGATATGCACTTGGAACAGTTGCACCCGAACCTGCGATTTGACAGACTTTGGATAGATTATCCAAAATATCAACGGGGTTTGCATACTCTTCATTCCAAGGTTGTTGAGGTACCGAGGGTCATAGAATGGGGACCCTTGGAAGCTGTAGAATTGGCCGGGCCAATTAGGGAATTACTGGTACAGAGGTATGGTAATTCTTCTTTTAATGACTGGATATGTTTATTCACCATACGCAGACCTGTATATAAAGTATGGTGTGAAGAGTTGTTATGTAGTATAGAGTTGAATGATCGGGTAGCTAGTTTAACCGATCGTTCTTTTATTAGATTTTTGTTAGGCGGTTCGATGCGCCACATGTCTTTACTGGACATGGCTCAGGCTTTACGTATATATACGCCTGAGGAATTAGCGTCTGCCGATTGTAGAGGATTGATACTAAACGGTAGGAAAATAGATGAGAATTTTGATACACACGGTGTGTGGAGTCAAATGACAAGCCATCACCGTTTTAAAGGGGGAAACTACTCTTATTTGGATATAGATAGAGCCGAATTAAGAGTAATACATAGATTTTTAGCTAATTCGATTACACAAAGGGGTAAAAACAAAGAAAAGGTAAATGAACAAGATTTGTTTTACCATATGTGTATTCGAGACCCACACAGCGCTGTAAGTATACCATATTGTGTGGGTTATTATTTATCAGCTATGGTTCGAGGGATGCGTCCACATAGCATAATAGGAGGTGGTATTTTTATTACTTTGATTGGTGAATATCTCGGTGTGGATATAAGTCGGGGGGGATTATTAGTAGAAGAGCCGGAACCCCGCGACACTATAGGTTTAAATGTATACCATGGTGCGAAAGTGTTGAAGCGGCGAAATAACGCCGCAGTACGATACAATGGTAGACATCCACAGGCAGAGAGAAACCAGGAACAAGGTAATGTAGGAGGGGGGAACCAGATGCAAGAAATGCATAGGTTTATAGATTCTCAGGAATACGAAAATGCTAGACAGAGAGCATTTGAAGATTGGCAAGTTCATCAGAACCAGATCATAGCGCATTGCCAACATATAGGTAGAAACTATATTCCTACACCGAAACCCGTCTTCCCTCCTTGGTCGATAGAGATGCAGCCACCATATCCTACGTATGACCCTGCCGAAGCATTCTATAGCACTTATGGTTATGCGTGGAATCCCTATTGGTACCAATATCATCCTTAGTTTACTTATTTTTTTTTATTATTTTGTAATTTGTAATTATTGATATATTTAATATTTTTGTTAATATTGTAATTATTTTTATAATTATCTAACTTTTATTCTTATATTTTAATAATTTTTGAATGTGGGGTAATAAACCAAACTTCAAAAATATGTATATATGTTTGCAGTTTATCTTATGTACACAACAGGGTAAAACAACGCATTTTCAAAGACTGGCATTAAGTTCAGCAAAAGCAAGTAATTTTGACGACAAAGATGCAAAATATATGTGAAATAACAACAAGACGGAATGAACAAATGATGTGCACCATTTATCATTCAGCAAACAAACGCCAATTTATTTGGAAACTTTGGTAAAAATTTAATCATTTTCACACAAATCACCCTCAATAATTTAAATTGTTACTGATTTCTTGCAAATGAGGGCATTGCAAGATCTTAAGTGTGGGAAGGGGTTAAATTCTTTCGGATTTTAAAATTTTTATATTAAACACTTGGTTACCATTAAAAATACTAGTAAAGCAGTAGTTGTATTAGAATCTAGTGCTCTCTGATAAAAAAGAACAGCCCTAGTCTTATATACTGACTACCCAATTCTATTTTGTAGTATTTTGTAGTATAGTGGTAAGTATTCCCGCCTGTCACGCGGGTGACCCGGGTTCGATCCCCGGCAGCGGCGCCAAAAATACTTGATGTCGAACGAGGTGTATATAAAATAGCTTATATTTTACTAGGAAATACTATTAAATACGATACAATTTTACACAAGATATTTATTTATTTATAGAATGGATATACTTAAACCTTGCTACAACACTTATAGGCAGTGTACCTAATCGTACAGTAGTGTAGTTTTTAGTAAGTCCGGTTCGTTCCACAGGGAAATCTTTAAACAAAGCTCAACGCTATATTAGTTTACTTTTATAAAAATACAAATATATATATAAGTAATATTATTATTATAAAGGGGGGTTTTTTACCGTTTAATGACCGGTTTGTCGATTTTAAAACTTTAGTCGCAGTTAAAACCTAATGTAAAATATTAAATAAATACAAGACTTTAAATTAAAGCGTAAAGTAAATAACGATAATGAAATTGCGAATAATAAAAATGCGATAAAAATTAAATTGCGATAATTAAAAAGTACGATAATTAAAAGTGCGATAAAATGAAATAACAATAAATAAAATGCGATAATTAGAAGTGCAATTAAATATAAAATAAAGGAAATAAAATATGAAATAAAAGAATTATGCTTATTTAAACTTCCGTAATCATGATGTTTGACGTGTTGATTTTAGTTTTATGCCCATGGGTTAATTGTCCTTTGTCCTGGATTATTCAATATGTCCGTCTGGTTTTTGTCCATAACAGTCCATCAGTCATAAATATAAATTGCAAGTGTCCTTGTCAAATTATTATTATACCCGAAGATAAATATTCCAACTAATTGGGGATTCGAATTGTAACAAGGTTTTAATACTTTGTTTAATGAATACGCCAGGTTATCGACTGCGTGTAAACCAAGGTTTTACTACTTTGTTAACAATTACACCAATTACCCTTGAATGTAATTTCACCCCTGTTTTAATTATTCTAGTGGCTATTAATCCATTCCCGTGTCCGGTTAAATGAACGATTATTCGTACATATAAATACCCCGCCCATCGTGTCCGATCGAGTGTATATGGTAATTTATAGGGACGCCCAATTGTAAATCTTTATATTAACATTAACAAACTTTCATTTAGTTAAACAAATATAAAGCCCATTAATAGCCCATAGCCTAGTTTCCACAAGTGTCGTTCTTTTGTCCAAACCCCAATTATGGTACAAAGCCCAATTACCCAATTTTAGTAATTAGCCCAACATCATGATTACTTCGTTTTAAACAAGCATAATAATAACTTAGCTACGAGACATTAATATAAAAAGGTTGAACATAACTTACAATGATTAAAAATAGCGTAGCGTTACACGGACAGAATTTCGACTTACACTCTTACAACATTCGCTAACATACCCTTATTATTAGAATTATAATTAAAATTAAAATATAAATTATAAATATAAATATATATTACTTCGTATGAATGAGAAGAAAAAAATGATGATGATTTTGATCAGAATTCGGGTTGATTTATAGCCAGACTTGATTTTTGGGGCTCCGCGACTCGCGGCCAAATACCCTTAAAACTCCGCGAGTCGCGGAGAGGTATTTTCATTTTACACCCTTGGAGTTTCCTGCTGCCGACGGTTTTAAATATATATATATAATATATATATAATTAATATAATTAATTATATATTATATTATATTTATATATATAGTTAACTTGTAATTTTTAGTCCGTTGCGTCGAGCGTTAAGAGTTGACTCTGGTCCCGGTTCCGGTTTTTCGAACGTCCTCGCGTACAATTTAATATCTTGTACTTTGCGTTTTGAATCTTGTACTCTTGTGATTTTGAGACGTTTCTTATCAATAATTGGAACCTTTTTGATTGTCTTTTGTTCTTTTGAGCTTTTTGGTCGTTTGCGTCTTCAAATCGTCGAATCTGTCTTTTGTCTTCACCTTTTATTATTTAAACGAATATCACTTGTAAATAGAACAATTGCAACTAAAAGCTTGTCTTTCTTGAGGAATAATGCTATGAAATATATGTTCGTTTTTAGCATTATCAGTTAAAAAAGAGAAAAATTTCATGAATAATATTAATAACAAATTTATATATAAAAAGTCGATATTAAAAAAAACATTATTTATACTGTGTAATTAATTAAACAAAGTTTATAAACTTATTTATCGTCAGAGGCGATAATATGAAGGGGCAAGCGGCGGCGGCTGCCCTTAGTGAATTTGTGATTTTTAATTTGAAAATTTTAGATTTTTTAATTTTGCTGTTGGTGAATTTTTTTTGCCCAAAACATTCGAATTTTGCCACAAAACATTCATATTTTACCAAAAAATCTTCAAATGTTGTCCAAAAACCTCTAAATTTTATCCAAAACCTCTACATTTTGCTCCAAAAAAGTTGTAACACTTTAAAAAAATTCACCACTGTTTATGGTATACTTAAACGTAGCCTTAAAGACTACGTTTATCAAAATCCTTATATGTTATACAAAATAGGGCGTCATTAAACTATTCTCCAAATCTCCAAAATTAATAATATATCAATTAAGTATAGACTTTCATTGTTCAACTTCATAAAAAATTACAAAAGAGTATTTTTATCTTTTTGCACCAACAAGGTATTTATACTTTCTACTCTGCTTCCCTTTTCCACCCGCTCACCCGACGAAATTAAACTATTCTCCAAATCTCCAAAATAGAGTGTTAGGAAGAGAGGATCGCCTGGACGTTGGGAGATACAAATTTGAGAGAAAAACAACTCTATTACTCACAAGAATAGATTTACAGAGTATTACAAAACTCTTACAAAAAAAACTCTCAAACTCACACACACTCTCTAGGTTGTGATTACACTTCTCTGAATGATTTTGGGATGATTTACAATGGAGGTTTGCACCTCTATTTATAGGGGAAAATTTATGCCGGTGAATGGTGTGAACGAGGAAGGTTGGCGAAAGTTGGCGGCCGTCATCGTGTTCAAGTTTGCTTCTTCTTCATGAGTTGTTCAAAGATGTCTTACTTTGAACATCTAGAAAGATTAGGCTGGAAACCACTGGAAACCATCAATTCTCCCCCTCCAGCCAAATCCACGAACATTCCAGTTATGTCTCTGCATAACTCCAACTTCTCTCGAGTCACCACCTTTGTTAATATATCCGCAGGATTCTCCTTTGTATGGATCTTCACTAGTCTCAGCAGTTGTCGATCAATTACCTCTTGTATCCAATGATAGCGAATATCAATATGTTTTGTACGGGAATGGTACATGGAGTTCTTGCTCAAATCTAGAGCACTCTGACTGTCACAATATACCTTGTACTCCTTTTGCTTTATTTCAAATTCTTGAAGATAACGCTTTAACCACAACATTTCTTTTCCAGCTTCTGCGGCAGCAATATACTCTGCTTCAGTTGTGGATAATGCAACACACTTCTGTAGTCTTGACTGCCATGAAACAGCTCCTCCTGCAAAAGTGTAAATGAATCCTGAAGTAGATTTCCTACTATCAGGATCTCCGGCCATATCCGCATCTGTATAGCCTTCCAAGATTGGATCAGCTCCCCCGTAACAAAGACATAGATTCTTTGTACCTTTAAGATATCTGAGAATCCATTTTACAGCCTCCCAATGCTCTTTCCCGGGGTTGGAGAGAAAACGACTCACTGTTCCCACTGCGTGAGCAATATCGGGCCTTGTACACACCATTGCATACATCAAACTTCCAACTGCTGAAGAATATGGTACTGAAGACATCTCCCCGATCTCTTCCTTGGACGAGGGACAAGAACTCTTGCTTAACTTGAAATGGTTAGCTAATGGAATGCTAACAGGTTTGGCATTGTTCATATTGAAACGTGAAAGCTCTCGTTCAATATACTTCTCCTGAGATAGCCATAACCTTTTATTCTTCCTGTCTCGGGTTATCTGCATTCCCAAAATCTGTTGAGCCTGTCCTAAGTCTTTCATGTCAAAAGACTTCGAGAGTTCCTTCTTCAGCTGGTTGATCTTCGTTGCGTCTTTCCCTACGATCAAAATATCATCTACATATAGTAGAAGAGCAATGAAATTTCCTTCAGAAAACTTCTGAATGTAGACACACTCATCTGCTGCAGTTTTCTTGTACCCTTGACTCACCATGCATGATTCAAACTTCTTGTACCACTGCCTAGGTGCCTGCTTCAAACCATACAAACTTTTCTTCAGCTTGCATACGAGGTTATCTCCTGAAACCTCAAAACCTTTCGGCTGCTCCATGTAAATTTCTTCATGTAAATCTCCATGAAGAAAAGCTGTCTTTACATCCATCTGTTCAAGCTCCAAGTTCATACTTGCGACCAATCCAAGTATGACTCTAATTGAAGTCATCTTGACTACTGGTGAAAATATCTCGTCAAAATCAATCCCTTTCTTCTGTTGGAATCCTTTGACTACAAGTCGTGCTTTGTATTTCACCACTTTTCCACTACTATCCTTTTTCAGCTTGAACACCCATTTGTTTTTCAGTGCCTTCTTCCCGCGTGGAAGTTCTACAATCTCATAAGTTTGATTTTTCTACAGAGAATCCATCTCATCCTGCATTGCGAGCAACCATTTTTCTTTATCCCTATGAGTTACTGCTTCATGAAAACTCTCTGGTTCTCCATCTTCAGTAAGTAGAAGGTACTAGGATTCTGGATATCTACTCGATGGAATCCGACCTCGTTCAGATCTACGAACTTCTGGAATATTCTGAGGAGATCCACCATCATCTTAACCTTGTGATGGTTCTAGAAAGTCTGGCAGATGGGGTTGTGGCTCCCCCTGCTCAGCACCGTCATTTTCCTCATTATCTTCTACTTCTGGCATTTCTTCCTGCACTGAAAATTCATTTCTCATGAATGATTCTGTTGTTGCCTCTGGCACCTGAGCAGCAACATTTGACTTCTGAGATATTGTGGGCTTTTCAATATCTTCTATTGTCTGGCTTTCATGGAACACCACGTCCCTACTTCTGATCACCTTTTTCTACTTTGGATCCCATAATCTGTATCTAAATTCTTCATCTCCATAGCCTATGAATATGCATGGAGTGGTCCTTGCATCCAGCTTCTGCCTGAGCTCCTTGGATACATGTGCGTACGCCAAACATCCAAATACTCTTAAGTGAGAGTATGATGGATCCTTTTCAGACCAAAGTTTCTCGGGAACTTCAAAATTCAGTGGTACTGATGGAGATCGGTTGATCAAATAACAAGCGGCTCTGACTGCTTCTCCCCAGAATGGCTTTGGCAGCTTAGCCATACTGAGCATGCTCCGAACACGTTCCATGATTGTTCGGTTCATTCTTTCTGCTATACCATTATGTTGAGGGGTACGTGGGACCGTCTTCTCATGTCGGATGCCATATGATCTGCAATAGGCATCGAACTGCCTGGAAGAGTATTCACCGCCGTTGTCGGATCGAAGACACTTTAACTTCTTTCCTGTCTCACGTTCTACCATGACATGAAACTGTTTGAAGTAATCGAACACCTGGTCCTTCGTCCGCAAGAAATATACCCACACCTTTCAAGAAGCATCATCGATAAACGTCAGAAAGTATCGGTTGCCGCCAATTGATTCAACCTCTAAGGAACCGCAAACATCAGAGTACCAGACTGAGTAACTCTGATCTTCTCGTTGAAGAGGAATTAAACGAGACTCTTGAAAGGACCCGTTCATATACATTATAAACGATTCACAATAGTTGATTACATTGCGAGGTATTTGACCTCTATATGATACATTTTACAAACATTGATTCGTTTTTAAAAGACAATCTTTCTTTACATTGAAAATTGACAGGCATGCATACCATTTCATAATATCCACTATCCAATTATAAATTGATTTAATAATAATCTTTGATGAACTCAATGACTCGAATGCAACGTTCTTCGAAATATACTATGAAAGACTCCAAGTAATATCTTTAAAATGAGCAAATGCACAGCGGAAGATTTCTTTAACACCTGAGAATAAACATGCTTTAAAGTGTCAACCAAAAGGTTGGTGAGTTCATTAGTTTATCATAATCATTTATTTCCATCATTTTAATAGACCACAAGAATTTCATTTCTAGTTCTCATAAATATACGTCCCATGCGTAGAGACAAAAATAATCATTCATATGGTGAACACCTGGTAACTGACATTAACTAGATACATATAAGAATATCCCCTATCATTCTCGGATCCTCCTTCAGACATGATATAAATTTCGAAGTACTAAAGCATCCGGTACTTTGGATGGGGTTTGTTAGGCCCAATAGATCTATCTTTAGGATTCGCGTCAATTAGGGTGTCTGTTCCCTAATTCTTAGATTACCAGACTTTAATAAAAAGGGGCATATTCGATTTCGATAATTCAACCATAGAATGTAGTTTCAATTACTTGTGTCTATTTCGTCAAACATTTATAAAAGCGCATGTATTCTCAGTCCCAAAAATATAAAGGGTAAAAAGGCAAATGAAACTCACCATACTGTATTTCGTAGTAAAAATACATATAACGTCATTTAACAAGTGCAAGGTTGGCCTCGGATTCACGAACCTAAATTAATTATATATATTTATGTGTTGGTCAATATTTGTCTAACAAATTAGGTCAAGTCATAGTGTACCACAATCCTAATGCTCGAGACTAATATGCAAAAGTCAACAAAAGTAAATTTGACTCAAAATAATTTCCAAAAATCTATACATGATTAATATATAGTTTAAATATCGTCATTTTATATTTTTAAATATTTTTAAAAGATTTATTAGAGTAAATAATATAATTTATTTATTAATAAATAAAATTTTATATTAAATTTATATAATAAAATATACTTTTATATATATTAAGTAATAAAATTTATAGGGTTTATTTAATATTATAAAGATAATATGATAGGTATTATTAAAGTAACTTATTACACGTAGTAAAATATGTTTGTATAACATATTTATTTGATAAAATAATATCTATAATGATAGTAAGTAAAAGTTGTATTATTTTGTAATAATAATAATTATTATAAAAATATCAATATTTATAATTACTAAGATGACATTATGATAAAACGATAATTCTAATTATGATAACTTTAATATTTACGATAATTTTTAATATTATCTTTAAAATAATAATTATATTTAAAATAATAATAATAATGATATTTTATAGTAACAATGACATGTCTATTAAAATGATAATTTTTGTTAAAATGATAGTTTTAATACTAACGATACTTTTAATAATAATAGTAATGATAAAAATAATAAGAACGATAATTTTATCTAAATCAATATCTTATAATATTTAATTTCATCATGATACTCTTACCTATTATTTCCTAATCATTTCGTTTAATAGCTTTTAATCGTCTTTTATATCGTGTTCATAATAATGATAATAATAGTAATCAAAATAATTAGGTGTTACAAATATTTGTTTTAATTACACTAATATTAATAATGATAGTTACTATAACATTATTAACGATAATACTATTAATTATCTTAATGATAATATAGTAATAATAATAATAACAATAACAATAACCATTTTTAAATAATGATATATATATTAATAATGATAATAATAATAATTATACCAATAATAATAATAATAATTGGATAATAATAATAATACTAATTATAACTTTAACGATAATAACGATAGTAATAATAAAAAAAATAACAATTTTTAATGATAAATCCCTTTTATTGATAAAGATAATAATAATGATAATAATAAGATAAAACTAGAACGACGATAAAAACGACGATAATAATAATCATTTTTAATAAAAATATCAAAAATTCAATTGATTATAACTTTTAATCCGTTCATCGAAACCATTCGATATCTAAAGGAAAAGTTCTTAATTTTTCGCTAGCTTTCCAAGGACATGCATATCTTATACCTTATCTCAACCGCAAGTGTAACTAATTCAAGATTCAACCTAATCTGTCTAAGGGCAATATCAAAAGTACAAGCATGCATAATCCTAAATACTCGAGCACTAGTCAGGGATACACTATTAGTATGTAAAAGTTAAATTATGAGGACTCACGTATCAATATTGTGATTCAATATTGCAAGAAAGGTACGTAGACGCAACAGAAATGATAAACACTATATTGACCTCACGAGCATACCCATGAACCATACTCAATCACCTCCATAGCTATAACCCATAATTTCCTTAATCATATCCCACTCGAAAAATAATTTCGAAATCACTCGGACAGCACTCCGTAGTAATATTTTATGTATACTAATAATATCTTGAAATAATACGGAGTAAATATATATATATGTATATCGATTGAGAGAGTTTAGAGAAAAATATTTTCAAGTTTCTATGAAATAATGAAACCTATTGAATTCTATTTATAATAGATTTTTGAATTATTAAAGTGAATTATTAAAGTATGAATTATTAAAGTGAATTATTAAAGTATGAATTATTAAAGTGAATTATTAAAGTATGAATTATTAAAGTGAATTATTAAAGTATGAATTATTAAAGTGAATTATTAAAGTTAAAGTAAAGTAAAAATAAAGTAAAGGTAAAGTTTAAGTATAGTAAAAGTATAAAACTATGTACGTATAATACGCGTATAAATATATATAATATTAATTTAAATCGTTATATATATTTAATAAAATAAAATATAAATATCGTTATCTTTATCATACTAGTTAAGTAATGAGTTGTCAAAAGTGGTTCTAGTTATTTATAAAAGTTATATACGTTTTAATAATAAAGTTCTTTTTAAACTAAAAACGTTTTTTGTACGTATGAAACTAAATAGATCAATCGAGTCTTTATGAAATTCAATCTTCCACTATCCTTTGTCTAGTTCTCAATGATTGATAATTTGTTCTTATTTATAAATCACTTTACCATTTTTCGAATATTGTTAAAATGGAAAGATTTCTCAAATCAATGTGGGCCTTTCAACAGAGACTTGTAATCATAATTCAATATATCTGATAATTCAATCATTTGATCTTATCTTCTAATTCCATTGATAAACATTTTGAAACAGATACAATCATATAAAGTATTTAATCTAATATTTTATTTACGTTTCAAGTTATAATATATATACACATATACATATATAATCATATTCGTTTAATGGTTCGTGAATCGTTGGAACTTGGTCGAGGTTGAATGAATGTATGAACATAGTTTAAAATTCTTGAAATTTAACTTAACAAATATTGCTTATCGTGTCGGAAATATATAAAGATTAAAGTTTAAATTTGGTTGGAAATTTCCGGGTTGTCACAGTACCTACCCGTTAAAGAAATTTCGTCCCGAAATTTGAGTGGAAAGGTCGTGAATGATAATAAATATGTTTTCATGATGCATACGGGCTGAAAATTAGAGTTTTATCATCAACGAATAATTTGGATAAACAATCTATTTATATGAAGAGTACGAATGAAGAAACATAGAAGAGTGAAATGAGTAAGTGTAGATTCATCTTATCATTTGACGTAGATATGATTGATTCCCAGATTTCAAGGGATTTGAAGAAAATCTTCTTAATAAGATTTGACTCTCCGGTAATCAAGGGAATTAGGACCCGCTTTAAATGCGATCGTCCATTTTAATTGTTCTGTCGGAGATTTTCTTATAAATTCACCTCCTTCATTTCCTTACAACTCACACCTTCCGTTGATGCATTTTATGCAAGTCCCTAGACATCTACCCACGTCCATTGCAGGTACAACAGTTTACAGGCCACCATGATTGCTCGTTATTATCCTATCCGTGTTTGTATGTGGTTACAAGAACTGCAGGAACGAGATTTAGATGTTTGACTATATTAGACTTAGTCAGACGTACGAGTGAAGCCTCACTAGTACGACTGACAGGCTCATACGCACGGTTGATGCTGAGCTAAGTCACAATTACAACCTAAATGAGAAGACACGAGTGAGTGATCACCCGTACGGCTGATGAAGCCAACTCGTACGTGTGATGAATGAATCGTATGGATGAGTCAACAGCAGGGGTATATAAAGTCTTATGTTCTTCATTTTAGGTTAAGCCTCTCATTTGTTACACACACTCAGATCTAGTGAGCTCCTCCGATTCTCTCTCAGTCCAAATCACCCAGGTGGTGAATAATAGCTCTAGGTGTTGATCTAATCACACTTGATTTAGTTGTGGTTTGACTAAATTAATCAAAAAAAAAAAAAAAAAAACTTAACCTATTCACTAGAGGGTTTGATTCACTTATTCCGCCATTGTGTGAGTTAAATCTGTTGATTTCTAAGTTCCTAGTCATGTTTCATCACCTTCTATTCTTTCCCCCTCAACTCATATTTTAAAGTATTCATCAATATGCTCCATCCAGTTTTGATTCTCGATATACTTCTAACTTTCATATCGGTCATTCTTCTTTTTCATCTACCGCCGGAAGAATCTATTTACTTCTACTATACTCTTGGGTTTATAGTGTTTCTAGTTCTCCCGTGTCTTTATATTGCTATATGCGTCGATATATATGGTGTATAATTTCTGGTTTATCGTTGGGCTTTATATGTTCCCTTATATTTCAAAGTCTCTGCTTCTGTCTTCTATAATCATTATCATTCACAGTTAATGCTCTCTTTTATTTGCTGCAATTTATACCCCAATTTCTATTTCGGAGTTTTGTCCTTTCGTTTCTTCTTCTTGCGATTAAGCACCGCTTGTAATGGTCCAGAATTCACAGATATGAATTTCGGAATGAACATTGTTAATGTTCTAGGAAGGAAATTGTGATGGCATGATCTTGACTTGTCAAATTACTAGAATACCTTGGAAAAGGCCGAATCATCAAGAAATATTTTCTTGATATTTTAGAGGTTAAATAGAATACAAGAGTCGTATAACATGGCACATGATGATGTTATGATCTGTTAATCATCACGTTCCATTTAGAAACTCAGCATGACTTACTGTAATATAATCACGTTGATCAAGTGTCATTATATTATACTAATTCATGCTTCAGTTCCCAACACTACTTCAAAATATTCCTATTTTAAACTTGAATGTTTCAGAATTTAGAAACTAAAATAGTTTCTTTTATGATGTAATACAGATAGCGCGAAGAGGTAAATGATTTCAAATAAGAAAAATTAAGAAAATATCTTCAGAAATATGGAGGATATTTATAATGAAAGATATGATGATATTTTAGAATTTCTAATATCAGAGGATGATGAAGAATATTGTCCGCAGGGGTTTAGAGTCAGGAGAAAGGTATTCGTTAATGACTTCCGCAGGTACTGAATCATTTGGATCCTTTGAAGTCAGGTTCCGTCTTTGTAATTTGTCCACAGCCTCCTTCCTACTTTGTTCAATCCGTTTTCCAGTTCCAAAACTTCTCTTTTTCTGCGCTTTGCCAGCACACTTCATTATTATCATCCAGTTTTTACCGTTTAAAGTCGTTTATAGTTTTTGCTGCTTCATCAGTATTTTTTTTTTCCATTTTCGGAGAACCAATTCGTAGTTCGGAGTGTTTTTCAGAAACTTCACATTCAAATTAAGTCCAGAAGATAGACGTTATATATACACATATAACTGTTGGCGTAGACATGCTGCGAGATTTCAAAATACTGATTGCTAATTCCCAATGATTCGTATGGCAATTCTCATTACAAGATGCGAATGAGTAAATGATAGGGTTTCAATAAATAATTATAATGACTTTTTGGAGAGGCTAAAGTCAAAGGGTAATGAAGTTGTTGGTACATCTGTTAATAATGTGGTGGAATGTAAAAGGTTTCCTGGTAACGATGGTGTATATCTTAAGGTTATAATAAGGTTAGTCTGACTAAAAATTCGAAGTTGACTTGCTGGAGCTGTGACAAAACTGGGTACTTTGAATAGGAGTCGCAAAGTTATTTTTGCTAATAAATGCCAAAGAATCTGACGCGGATACGTTGTTTAAACTTTTACTTTGGTTTCAAGAGTTTTTCGGGTACATAACTATGGGTAACATGTGGTTGGATCCTCGTCTCGATTGCTCATCATTCGAAGTGTCTTCAGAAATTTTCAAAAGGTTTGAACACAGATTGTAATCGTTAACATACATTTGATGTTCTAACACAGTTTTGAAGTCAAAATATAGCTTGTGAAAGATGTAAGGATCTAAGAGTGATGATTTTGGTCATATCTCGAGTTGAATATTGAGATTTCAAGATCAGAATATGTAATTAAATTTTGAATGAGTATGGTTGTTTTGATTTCTATAAAAGAATGTATACTGTTGTGAAAGTAGGGAGCATAATGGATGATTTGCTGAATCAGATTCGAAGAATGTAACATATTATTTGTGAATTTATATATCTCTCGGGTATTACCAACCCGTTAAAAAAAAATATCATAATTAATATTTTGTACAAAAGAATTTTATTACAGTCTTTATGAAAATATATATATGTATATTTTCTTCAGATGTAACATAGATTTAATGAGTTAATGTTAAATTAAACTCATTTGATTTATGATTGAAACTAGAATTGAATAATCCCTAAAGGCTTTAAAAAGTACATAACTTTTACGCAGTATTTCTTTAATGACATTGAAATTATGAATCAATACTTCATTATTTGTTGATGTATGATGTTCGGTTCGTGGAATTCTTGTGAATTTTGCAAAGTACGAATGATGTTATCTGAAAAGTTTCGGGTACATCGATGATGAAAGTGTAAAATCAAATATATACTTGATTTATTATGAATTGGAATTTGTTGAATTGTGACAGAGATTGTAGTTAACGCTGGTTAAGTTGCGGCCGAAGGACGTACATTATTGCATATTTGTAATATGAATTAACCGAGTAGTTAAGATTCACACACAATAGCTTAGCACGGAAAGATTTATTTCAAAATATATATATATATATATATATATATATATATATATATATATATATATATATATATATATATATATATATATATATATATATATATATATATATATATATATAGTTTCTTCAGAGGGAATGACTTAATTCTTCATAACTCGTTGATACAATATACACGTTATTGATTCGTAATGATGTCCACAGTGATTCTTGAACTGACGGAGTTTGTGATGTTATCGGTGTTGTTGATTCGGATGTTGACTGTACTGACGATGCTGGTAATGCTGACGGTACTGTTGATGCTGTTGGTAAAGCAAGTTTAGCTTGTTAATCACACACCATTTTTGTCAGGGTTTCTACTCTTCCTTCTATCATTTTGGTACGCTTAACTGATTTATGGTTAGGGCTAGATTAGATAATCTCTAAGACTTTAGAGATTACATAATAGCCGCGGAATGTTTCTCCAATGAAGTTATGAATTAATACTTCGTCAGTTATTGTTGTTGGTACTCCTTGGTATCTATGGTGCGTATGACGTTGATGCTCGTGGGACAGATTGTGAAGTTGAGGTTTACGACGCGGTTGTGGTTGGAGGTGGTAATGGTACTGTTGGCATTGATGATGGTGGTACTGGTTATGCTGCTGATGCTGCTGGTGGTGTTTGTAATCTCTGCACCATATTCTCCAAAGCCACTACCCGAGCGCGAAGCTCGTTGACTTCTTCTATTACACCGGGGTGATTGTCGGTTCGGACGAGCGGATAAATAAAATCTAAAATTTGATGTAATATATAATCGTGATGAGATACTCTGAAAATGAGCGAGAACACGGTATTTCGGACAGGTTCGCTGGTAAGTGCTTCAGGTTCTTCGTCAAGAGGGCAATGTGGTGGATGGAAGGGATCACCTTCTTCTTGTCTCCAATGATTGAGGAGGCTACGAACCCATCCCCAATTCATCCAGAATAGGTGATGACTGATTGGTTGATCTATTCCGGTCACACTGCTTTCGGAGCTTGAATGGGATTCCATTTCGGAATCTGAGTGACTTTAACTGATGACGAATTCCATTTCGTACGATTGGATAAAGGATTTTTTTTATATGAAATGATTTTGGCTAACGGATGGTATTCTAATTACATAGAATATATATATATATATATATATATATAGAGATCAAAAGATTTCCTAGATTACGGAGGACTTTGCGGGATATGTTAGGCAAAGTTTAAAGTAACAGATACGATAAGATATGATTTAGCAGATATGCTAAGATATGAATTTTTGTCTATACACTATTCATGCAATCAATGCAGCAAGACGTGTCTTAGACTAAAAATGATAAGCAGGTAATTTCCTGAGGATGATAAGTAGTTAATTTTTGACACAAAATGATAAGCAAAACTTTTGACATGCAGACACGGTCGAAGTCCAGACTCACTAATGCATCCTATTGACTTATCAGTTAGACACACTAATGCAGACCTGGTTCGTTAAGACCACCGCTCTGATACCAACTGAAAGGACCCGTTCATATACATTATAAACGATTCACAATAGTTGATTACATTGCGAGGTATTTGACCTCTATATGATACATTTTACAAACATTGCATTCGTTTTTAAAAGACAATCTTTCTTTACATCGAAAATTGACAGGCATGCATACCATTTCATAATATCCACTATCCAATTATAAATTGATTTAATAATAATCTTTGATGAACTCAATGACTCAAATGCAACGTTCTTCGAAATATGCTATGAAAGACTCCAAGTAATATCTTTAAAATGAGCAAATGCACAGCGGAAGATTTCTTTAACACCTGAGAAAAACATGCTTTAAAGTGTCAACCAAAAGGTTGGTGAGTTCATTAGTTTATCATAATCATTTATTTCCATCATTTTAATAGACCACAAGAATTTCATTTCCAGTTCTCATAAATATACGTCCCATGCGTAGAGACAAAAATAATCATTCATATGGTGAACACCTGGTAACCGACATTAACTAGATACATATAAGAATATCCCCTATCATTTCGGGATCCTCCTTCGGACATGATATAAATTTCGAAGTATTAAAGCATCTGGTACTTTGGATGGGGTTTGTTAGGCCCAATAGATCTATCTTTAGGATTCGCGTCAATTAGGGTGTCTGTTCCCTAATTCTTAGATTACCAGACTTTAATAAAAAGGGGCATATTCGATTTCGATAATTCAACCATAGAATGTAGTTTCAATTACTTGTGTCTATTTCGTCAAACATTTATAAAAACGCATGTATTCTCAGTCCCAAAAATATAAAGGGTAAAAAGGTAAATGAAACTCACCATACTGTATTTCGTAGTAAAAATACATATAACGTCATTGAACAAGTGCAAGGTTGGCCTCGGATTCATGAACCTAAATTAATTATATATATTTATGTGTTGGTCAATATTTATCTAACAAATTAGGTCAAGTCATAGTGTACCACAATCCTAATGCTCGAGACTAATATGCAAAAGTTAACAAAAGTAAATTTGACTCAAAATAATTTCCAAAAATCTATACATGATTAATATATAGTTTAAATATCGTCATTTTATATTTTTAAATATTTTTAAAAGATTTATTAGAGTAAATAATATAATTTATTTATTTATTAATAAATAAAATTTTATATTAAATTTATATAATAAAATATACTTTTATATATATTAAGTAATAAAATTTATAGGGTTCATTTAATTTTATAAAGATAATTTGATAGGTATTATTAAAGTAAGTTATTACACGTAGTAAAATATGTTTGTATAACATATTTATTTGATAAAATAATATCTATAATGATAGTAAGTAAAAGTTGTATTATTTTGTAATAATAATAATTATTATAAAAATATCAATATTTATAATTACTAAGATGACATTATGATAAAACGATAATTCTAATTATGATAACTTTAATATTTACGATAATTTTTAATATTATCTTTAAAATAATAATTATATTTAAAATAATAATAATAATGATATTTTATAGTAACAATGACATGTCTATTAAAATGATAATTTTTGTTAAAATGATAGTTTTAATACTAACGATACTTTTAATAATAATAGTAATGATAAAAATAATAAGAACGATAATTTTATCTAAATCAATATCTTATAATATTTAATTTCATCATGATACTCTTACCCATTATTTCCTAATCGTTTCGTTTAATAGCTTTTAATCATCTTTTATATCGTGTTCATAATAATGATAATAATAGTAATCAAAATAATTAGGTGTTACAAATATTTGTTTTAATTACACTAATATTAATAATGATAGTTACTATAACAATATTAACGATAATACTATTAATTATCTTAATGATAATATAGTAATAATAATAATAACAATAACAATAACCATTTTTAAATAATGATATATATATTAATAATGATAATAATAATAATAATACCAATAATAATAATTGGATAATAATAATAATACTAATTATAACTTTAATGATAATAACGATAGTAATAATAAAAAAAAATAACAATTTTTAATGATAAATCCCTTTTATTGATAAAGATAATAATAATGATAATAATAAGATAAAACTAGAACGACGATAAAAACGACGATAATAATAATCATTTTTAATAAAAATATCGAAAATTCAATTGATTATAACTTCTAATCCGTTCATCGAAACCATTCGATATCTAAAGGAAAAGTTCTTAATTTTTCGCTAGCTTTCCAAGGACATGCATATCTTATACCTTATCTCAACCGCAAGTGTAACTAATTCAAGATTCAACCTAATCTATCTAAGGGCAATATCAAAAGTACAAGCATGCATAATCCTAAATACTCGAGCACTAGTCAGGGATACACTATTAGTATGTAAAAGTTAAATTATGAGGACTCACGTATCAATATTGAGATTCAATATTGCAGGAAAGGTACGTAGACGCAACGGAAATGATAAACACTATATTGACCTCACGAGCATACCCATGAACCATACTCAATCACCTCCATAGCTATAACCCATAATTTCCTTAATCATATCCCACTCGAAAAACAATTTCGAAATCACTCGGACAGCACTCCGTAGTAATATTTTATGTATACTAATAATATCTTGAAATAATACGGAGTAAATATATATATGTATATCGATTGAGAGAGTTTAGAGAAAAATATTTTCAAGTTTCTATGAAATAATGAAACCTATTGAATTCTATTTATAATAGATTTTTGAATTATTAAAGTGAATTATTAAAGTATGAATTATTAAAGTGAATTATTAAAGTATGAATTATTAAAGTGAATTATTTAAGTATGAATTATTAAAGTGAATTATTAAAGTATGAATTATTAAAGTGAATTATTAAAGTTAAAGTAAAGTAAAAATAAAGTAAAGGTAAAGTTTAAGTATAGTAAAAGTATAAAACTATGTACGTATAATACGCGTATAAATATATATAATATTAATTTAAATCGTTATATATATATTTAATAAAATAAAATATAAATATCGTTATCTTTATCATACTAGTTAAGTAATGAGTTGTCAAAAGTGGTTCTAGATATTTATAAAAGTTATATACGTTTTAATAATAAAGTTCTTTTTAAACTAAAAACGTTTTTTGTACGTTTGAAACTAAATAGATCAATCGAGTCTTTATGAAATTCAATCTTCCACTATCCTTTGTCTAGTTCTCAATGATTGACAATTTGTTCTTATTTATAAATCACTTTACCATTTTTCGAATATTATTAAAATGGAAAGATTTCTCAAATCAACGTGGGCCTTTCAACAGACACTTGTAATCATAATTCAATATATCTGATAATTCAATCATTTGATCTTATCTTCTAATTCCATTGATAAACATTTTGAAACAGATACAATCATATAAAGTATTTAATCTAATATTTTATTTACATTTCAAGTTATAATATATATACACATATACACATATAATCATATTCGTTTAATGGTTCGTGAATCGTTGGAACTTGGTCGAGGTTGAATGAATGTATGAACATAGTTTAAAATTCTTGAAATTTAACTTAACAAATATTGCTTATCGTGTCGGAAACATATAAAGATTAAAGTTTAAATTTGGTTGGAAATTTCCGGGTTGTCACAACTCTATGCTGCTTACTAAACAGACAATGATTGCAAGGATCTAGCACAACATCCTTGTCTACATTGATAAGCTCCTTCTTTATTAGGGTAGACAACCCTTTCTCACTCATGTGACCGAGTCTATGGTGCCATAAATTTTGTGAAGCCTCCTTTTCTGCAACATTAAGGCTGTCTGTGCAGATCTTCACATGAGTTTTGTATAGTGTGCCACAAATGTGTCCTCGAGCGACTATCATAGCGCCTCTTAACAATTTCCATGTGCCTCTACTGAAATGACTATCATAGCCCTGTTTGTCTAAAGCTACTCCAGAAAGTAGATTTAGCCGAAGATCTGGCACATGGCGGACATCCTTCAAAGTGATTGTGCTCCTGGAACTTGTCTTTATCTTGACATCACCAATTCCGACAATCTCAGTGGAACTAGAATTTCCCATCTTCACAGCTCCAAAGTCACCAGCTTTGTATGTTGTGAAGTATTCCTTGTATGGAGTCACATGGTAGGAAGCTGCAGTATCTACCACCCATTCTGTTTCTTCTCGTGAGACGTGAAGGCATGTCTTATCATGGGTTGAACAATAAGCTACATCACCAGAGATAGTCACTAATGTTTCTCCACCCTTATTCTTCGGCTGTGAACTGCTTTGACTTTATTCCTCTTTCAATTTATAGCAGTTCTTCTTCATATGTCCCTCTAATCTACAATGATGGCATTTATATGTTGGTTTTCTACCATCAGCTGACCTACCCCTGCTCTTGCTTCTGTCTCTCCATTTATTTTTGCTACTCATTCGCTGTCTCCCCCGATTCTCTGTGACAAAGGCATGGGTCTGATCTGTGCCCATGTCCTTTCTCCTTGCCTCTTCACTGAATAGGGCATCCTTGACCGTTGACATGGTAAGTTTGCCATTCAGGGCTGAGTTGCTGAGTGTTACTTCCAGCGTTTCCCAACTATCGGCGAGTTGACCAAACTTTGACCGTGTTTTCTGGGCTCGTTATAACTCCGTTTAAGTCGCCGTTTTTTGCGTTGGACTCGGTTCGACGAGACGAATCTAATGGTACACTCAAAATTGAATTTTGAGGAAACTTCAGAAGACCCAAAAACTCAACCAACGTCTCTAACCAAGCTCTTGATACCACTTGTTAGGAAGAGGGGATCGCCTGGATGTTGGGAGATACAAATTTGAGAGAAAAACAACTCTATTACTCACAAGAATAGATTTACAGAGTATTACAAAACTCTTACAAAAAAAAACTCTCAAACTCACACACACTCTCTAGGTTGTGATTACACTTCTCTGAGTGATTTTGGGATGATTTACAATGGAGGTTTGCACCTCTATTTATAGGGAAAAATTTATGCCGGTGAATGGTGTGAACGAGGAAGGTTGGCGGAAGTTGGCGGCCATCATCGTGTTCAAGTTTGCTTCTTCTTCATGAGTTGTTCAAAGATGTCTTACTTTGAACATCTAGAAAGATTAGGCTGGAAACCACTGGAAACCATCATAGAGTAAATAAGTAAACAAAATATGGCGTCATTAAACTATTAAAATTTAAGTTGAGATGATCAACACACGATATAATTTTGGTGTGTCTATCTCCTTTAATTTAGTTCATCTTTTTTCCAAGGTAAGCTATAGCTATTTTGACCAATTATTAACTTATACGGAGTATAAAATAAAATTTATCAATTGGTTTTTATCTATCTATCTGATGATATACGGAGTAATATATTACATGCTTAATATATGACGTAAAGCCATATATTGAGAGGCAAATAACCATCAACCATTCCATAACCCATACGCCTCTTATCATTTAATTCAATAACCATCAACGATGCCTACTGAAATGTCCCGTTCATATTGATTATAAACGTTCCATATTAATTGATTTCGTCGCGAGGTTTTGACCTCTATATGAGACGTTTTTCAAAGACTGCATTCATTTTTAAAACAACCATAACCTTTATTTTATCGATAAAGGTTTAAAAAGTATTACGTAGATTATCAAATAAGGATAATCTAAAATATACCGTTTACACACGACCATTACATAATGGTTTACAATAAGAATATATTACAATAAAAATAAGTTTCTTGAATGCAGTTTTTACATAATATCATACAAGCATGGACTCCAAATCTTGTCCTTATTTTAGTATGCAACAGCGGAAGCTCTTAATAATCACCTGAGAATAAACATGCTTAAAATGTCAACAAAAATGTTGGTGAGTTATAGGTTTAACCTATGTATTATCAAATCATAATAATAGACCACAAGATTTCATATTTCAATATACATCCCATACATAGAGATAAAATTCATTCATATGGTGAACAACTGGTAACCGACATTAACAAGATGCATATAAGAATATCTCCTATCATTCCGGGAAATCCTTCGGATATGATATAAACGAATTTGAAGTACTAAAGCATCCGGTACTTTGGATGGGGTTCGTTAGGCCCAATAGATCTATCTTTAGGATTCCCGTCAATTAGTTGACCGGTTTACTAATTCTTAGGTTACCAAGCAAAAGGGGCATATTCGGCTTCGATCATTCACCCATATAATATAGTTTCAATTACTTGTGTCTATTTCGTAAAACATTTATAAAACTGCATGTATTCTCATCCCAAAATATTAGATTTTAAAAGTGAGACTATAACTCACTTCCACAGATTTTTACTTCGTCGGGAAGTAAGACTTGGCCACTGGTCAATTCACGAACCTATAACAAATATGTACATATATATCAAAGTATGTTCAAAATATATTTACACCATTTTTAATACGTTTTAATGATTTAAGTTTATTAAGTCAGCTGTCCTCGTTAGTAACCTACAACTAGTTATCCACAATTAGATGTACATAAATAAATCGAAATATATTATCTTGAATCAATCCACGGCCCAGTGTATACACGTCTCAGGCTAGATCACAACTCAAAGTATATATATTTTTGGAATCAACCTCAACCCTGTATAGCTAACTCCAACATTACTGCATATAGAGTGTCTATGGTTGTTCCAAATAATATATATACATGGTTCGATATGATATGTCAAAACATTTGAATACGTGTCTATGGTATCCCAAGATTACATTAGAATACATGTATAATACAATATAAGTTATCTAGGATATGATTTGTATAGAATTGTTACAATATTTCCCGTAGCTACAACAATCAAAAAATATCCAATCTTGTTTTACCCATAACTTCTTCGTTTTAAATCCGATTTGAGTGAATCAAATTGCTATGGTTTCATATTGAACTCTATTTTATGAATATAAACATAAAAAGTATAGGTTTATAGACGAAAAATAAGTTACAAGTCGTTTTTGTAAAGGTAGTCATTTCAGTCGAAAGAACGACGTCTAGATGACCATTTTGGAAAACATACTTCCACTATGAGTTTAACCATGATTTTTGGATATAGTTTCATGTTCATAAGAAAAATCATTTTCCCAGAAGAACAACTTTTAAATCAAAGTTTATCATAGTTTTTAATTAACTAATCCAAAACAGCCCGTGGTGTTACTACGACGGCGTATATCCGGTTTTACGGTATTTTTCGTGTTTTTCAGTTTTAAATCATTAAGTTAGCATATCATATAGATATAGAATATGTGTTTATTTGATTTTAAAAGTCAAGTTAGAAGGATTAACTTTTGTTTGCGAACAAGTTTAGAATTAACTAAACTATGTTCTAGTGATTACAAGTTTAAACCTTCGAATAAGATAGCTTTATATGTATGAATCGAATGATGTTATGAACATCATTAGTACCTCAAGTTTTCTGGATAAAACTACTGTAAATGAAAAAAATGAATCTAGCTTCAAAGGATCCTTGGATGGGTTGAAAGTTCTTGAAGCAGAATCATGACACGAAAACAGTTCAAGTAAGATTTTCACTCGAAATAAGATTGTTATAGTTGTAGAAATTGAATTAAAGTTTGAATATGAATATTACCTTGAATTAGAAAGATAACCTACTATAAATAATAAAGGTTCCTTGATCTTAGATGATTACTTGGAATGGATTAGAAAGCTTGGAAGTAGACTTGCAAACTTGGAAGTATTCTTGATTTTTATGAAACTATACTTATGAAATTTATGAAGAACACTTAGAACTTGAAGATGGAACTTGAGAGAGATCAATTAGATGAATAAAATTGAATAATGAAAGTGTTTGTAGGTGTTTTTGGTCGTTGGTATATGGATTAGATATAAAGGATATGTAATTTTGTTTTCATGTAAATAAGTCATGAATGATTACTAATATTTTTGTAATTTTATGAGATATTTCATGCTAGTTGCCAAATGATGGTTCCCACATGTGTTAGGTGACTCACATGGGCTACTAAGAGCTGATCATTGGAGTGTATATATCAATAGTACATACATCTAAAAGCTGTGTATTGAACGAGTACGAATACGGGTGCATATGAGTAGAATTGTTGATGAAACTGAAAGAGGATGTAATTGTAAGCATTTTTGTTAAGTAGAAGTAATTTGATATGTGTCTTGAAGTCTTTAAAAAGTGTAAGAATACATATCAAAACACAACATGTATATAAATTCTAATGGAGTCGTTAAGTCTTCGTTAGTCGTTAAATGTAAGTGTTGTTTTGAAACCTTTAAGTTAACGATCTCAATTAATGTTGTTAACCCAATGTTTATTATATCAAATGAGGTGTTAAATTATTATATTATCATGATATTATGATGTATGAATATCTCTTAATATGATATATACATTAAAATATCGTTACAATGATAATCGTTACATATAAGTCTCGTTTCGTAATTCTTGGGTTAGTAGTCTTGTTTTTACATATGTAGTTCTTTGTTAACACACTTAATGATATATTTAAATATCATTTTATCATGTTAAATATAATGTATCAATATCTTAATATGATACATATGTATTTAGTAGACGTTATCATAACGATAATCGTTATATATATCATTTCGAGTTTCTTAACTTAGTAATCTCAATTCTTATGTATATCACACATTGTTAATATACTTAGTGCGATACTTACTCATCATAATCTTATGTCAACCATGTATATATGTCTATATATACCACAACATGTAGTTTTTACAATTTTGTAACGTTCGTGAATCGCCGGTCAATATGGGTGATCAATTGTCTATATGAAACTTATTTCATTTAATCAAGTCTTAACAAGTTTGGTTGCTTAACACGTTGGAAACATTTAGTCATGTAAATATCAATCTCAATTAATATATATAAACATGGAAAATTTCGGGTAACTACAGTACCTACCCGTTAAATAAATTTCGTCCCGAAATTTTAAGCTGTTGAAGGTGTTGACGAATCTTCTGGAAATAGATGCGGGTATTTCTTCTTCATCTGATCTTCATGCTCCCAGGTGAACTCGGGTCCTCTACGAGCATTCCATCGAACCTTAACAATTGGCATCTTGTTTTGCTTAAGTCTCTTAACCTCACGATCCATTATTTCGACGGGTTCTTCAATGAATTGAAGTTTTTCATTGATTTGGATTTCGTCTAACAGAATAGTGAGATCTTCTTTAGAAAAACATTTCTTGAAATTTGAGACATGGAAAGTGTTATGTACAGCCACGAGTTGTTGAGGTAGCTCCAGTTAGTAAGCTACTGATCCGACAAGATCTATAATCTTGAATGATCCAACGTACCTTAGATTTAGTTTCCCCCGTTTACCAAATCGAACAACGCCTTTCCAAGGTGAAACCTTAAGCATGACCATTTCTCCAATTTCAAACTCTATATCTTTTCTTTTACTGTCCGTGTAGCTCTTTTGTCGACTCTGGACGGTTTTCAATCGTTGTTGAATTTGGATGATTTTCTCGGTAGTTTCTTGTATTATCTCAGGACCCGTAATCTGTCTATCCCCCACTTCATTCCAACAAATCGGAGACCTGCACTTTCTACCATAAAGTGCCTCAAACGGCGCCATCTCAATACTAGAATGATAACTGTTGTTGTAGAAAAATTCTGCTAACGGTAGGTGTCGATCCCAACTGTTTCCGAAATCAATAACACATGCTCGTAGCATGTCTTCAAGCGTTTGTGTCGTCCTTTCGCTCTGCCCATCAGTTTATGGATGATAGGCAGTACTCATATCCAGATGAGTCCCCAATGCTTGTTGCAACGTTGCCAGAACCTTGAAACAAATCTACCATCCCTATCAGAGATAATAGAGACGGGTATTCCATATATGGAGACAACCTCCTTCAAATACAATCACACCAACTTCTCCATTTTGTCATCTTCTCTCATTGGCAGGAAGTGTGCTGACTTGGTGAGACGATCAACTATTACCCAAATAGTATCATAACCACTTGCAGTCCTTGGAAATTTAGTAATGAAATCCATGGTAATGTTTTCCTATTTCCATTCTGGGATTTCAGGTTGTTGTAGTAGACCTGATGGTTTCTGATGTTTAGCTTTGACCTTAGAACACGTCAAACATTCTCCTACATATTTAGCAACATCGACTTTCATACCTGGCCACCAAAAATGTTTCTTGAGATCCTTGTACATCTTCCCCGTTCCAGGACGTATTGAGTATCTGGTTTTATGAGCTTCTCTAAGTACCATTTCTCTCATATCTCCAAATTTTGGTACCCAAATTCTTTCAGCCCTATACTGGATTCCGTCTTCCCGAATATTAAGATGTTTCTCTGATCCTTTGGGTATCTCATTCTTCAACTTTCCTTCTTTTACAACCTCCTGTTGCGCCTCCTTTATTTGAGTAGTAAGGTTAGTACGAATAATTATATTCATAGCTTTTACCCGTATAGGTTCTCTGTCCTTTCTACTCAAAGCGTCGACTACCACATTCGCCTTCCCCGGGTGGTATCGAATCTCAAAATCATAATCATTCAACAGTTCAATCCACCTGCATTGTCTCATATTCAGTTGCTTCTGATTAAATATATGTTGGAGACTTTTGTGGTCGGTATATATAATACTTTTGACCCCATATAAGTAGTGCCTCCAAGTCTTTAATGTAAAAACAACCGCGCCTAATTCCAAATCATGGGTCGTATAATTCTGCTCGTGAATCTTCAATTGTCTAGACGCATAAGCAATTACCTTCATTCGTTGCATTAATACACAACCGAGACCTTGTTTTGAAGCGTCACAATAAATCACAAAATCATCATTCCCTTCAGGTAATGACAATATAGGTGCCGTAGTTAGCTTTTTCTTCAATAACTGAAACGCCTTCTCTTGTTCATCCTTCCATTCAAATTTCTTCCCTTTATGCGTTAATGCAGTCAAGGGTTTTGCTATTTTGGAGAAATCTTGGATGAATCTTCTGTAGTAACCAGCCAATCCTAAAAATTGACGTATATGCTTCGGAGTTTTTGGGGTTTCCCACTTTTCAACGGTTTCGATCTTTGCCGGGTCCACCTGGATACCTTCTTTGTTCACTATGTGACCGAGGAATTGAACTTCTTCCAACCAAAATGCACACTTTGAAAACTTAGCGTACAGTTTTTCTTTCCTCAATACTACTAGCACTTTTCTCAAATGTTCTTCGTGTACTTGATCATTCTTTGAGTAAATAAGTATGTCATCGATGAAAACAATGACAAACTTGTCAAGATATGGCCCACACACTCGGTTCATAAGGTCCATGAACACAGCTGGTGCGTTAGTCAATCCAAACGGCATAACCATAAACTCGTAATGACCATAACGCGTCCTAAAAGCAGTTTTTGGAATATCATCCTCCTTTACTCGCATTTGATGATATCCAGAACGTAAATCGATTTTCGAATAAACCGATGAGCCTTGCAGTTGATCAAATAAGTCGCCAATTCTCGGCAGTGGATAACGGTTTTTGATGGTAAGTTTATTCAACTCTCTGTAGTCAATACATATCCAAAATGTACCATCCTTCTTCTTGACAAACAAAACAGGAGCTCCCCATGGTGATGTGCTTGGTCGAATGAAACCACGTTCTAATAGTTCTTGCAGTTGGCTTTGCAGTTCTTTCATCTCGCTGGGTGCGAGTCTGTAAGGAGCACGAGCTATTGGTGCAGCTCCTGGTACAAGATCTATTTGAAATTCAACAGATCGATGTGGAGGTAGTCCCGGTAATTCTTTCGGAAATACATCAGGAAATTCTTTTGTGACGGGAACATCATTGATGCTCTTTTCTTCAGTTTGTACTTTCTCGATGTGTGCTAGAACAGCATAGCAACCTTTTCTTATTAGTTTTTGTGCCTTCAAATTACTAATAAGATGTAGCTTCGTGTTGCCCCTTTCTCCGTACACCATTAAGGGTTCTCCTTCTTCTCGTACAATGCGAATTGCATTTTTGTAACATACGATCTCTGCTTTCATCTCCTTCAGCTAGTCCATGCCAACTATTACATCAAAACTCCCTAACTCTACTGGTATCAAATCAATCTTAAATATTTCGCTACCCAGTTTAATTTCTCGATTCCGGCATATATAATCTGCTGAAATTAATTTACCGTTTGCTAATTCGAGTAAAAATTTACAATCCAACGGCGTCAATGGACCACTTAATTTAGCACAAAAATCTCTACTCATATAGCTTCTATCCGCACCCGAATCAAATAAAACGTAAGCAGATTTATTATCAATAAGAAACGTACCCGTAACAAGCTCTGGGTCTTCCTGTGCCTCTGCTGCATTAATATTGAAAACTTTTCTGCGGCCTTGTCCATTCGTGTTCTCCTGGTTCGGGCAATTTCTAATAATATGGCCCGGTTTTCCACATTTATAACAAACTACATTGGCATAACTTGCTCCGACACTACTTGCTCCGCCATTACTCGTTTCGACACCATTTGTTCCTTTCGTTCTGTTAACCCCTGGTCAGTAGACCTCACACTTCGCCGCGCTATGACCATTTCTTTTACACTTGTTGCAAAATTTGGTGCAGAACCCTGAGTGATACTTTTCACACCTTTGGCATAGTTGCTTCTGATTGTTGTTGTTGTTGTTGTTGCGGTTGTTATTGTTGTTGGGATGATTGTTGTAGTTATTGTTGTTGTTGTTGTTGTTGTTGTTGTTGTTGTTGTTGTTGTTGTTGTTGTTGTTGTTGTTGTTGTTGTTGTTGTTGTTGTTGTGCCGTTTGTTGTAGTCGCGATTGATGTTGCGATTGTTGGGATAGTAGTTGTTGTTTTGGTGACTCTTATCACCGTTTTCCTCCCACTTTCTTTTGACTAACTTCGCGTTGGCCTCTTCGGCCGCCTGTTCTTTAATTCTTCCCTCAATCTGGTTCACTAGTTTGTGAGCCATTCTACATGCCTTTTGTATGGAGGAAGGCTCGTGTGAACTTATATCTTCTTGGATTCTCTCCGGTAACCCTTTCACAAACGCGTCGATCTTCTCTTCCTCATCTTCGAACGCTCTCAGACACAATAGGCACAATTCTGTGAATCGTCTTTCGTACGAAGTAATATCAAATCCCTGTGTTCATAACCCTCTAAGTTCTAACTTGAGCTTATTGACCTCGGTTCTGGGACGATACTTCTCGTTCATCAAGTGCTTGAATGTTGACCACGGTAGCGCGTAAGCAGCATCTTGTCGCACTTGCTCTAGATAGGTATTCTACCATGTTAACGGAATACCTGTGAAGGTATACGTAGCGTACTTCACTTTATCTCCTTCAGCACACTTACTTATGGCAAACACTGATTCAACTTTCTCGGTCCACCGTTTCAATCCGATTGGTCCTTCAGTCCCATCAAATTCTGAAGGTTTGCAGGCAGTGAATTCCTTGTAGGAGCATCCTACATGATTTCTTGCGCCGTTAGCTGTATTGCTAGATTCAGAGTTATTGTTGGTATGTAGCACGGCCTGTACTGCGGCTATGTTTGAAGAAAGAAAGGCACGAAATTCCTCTTCGCTCATATTCAAGGTGTGTCGAGTAGTCGGTGCCATTTCCTTCAAAATAGTCAAATGAAACAATTTAATCATACAGAATATTAAGAGTAGTCAATAGTATCTCGTAGCATAATAGAACTCATTTATAAAAGCTTTTTCTTCATATTAGCGTTTTATAAGTTTAAATTCGGGTACTACCTGCCCGTTAAGTTCATACTTAGTAGCTAATATACAATTTAACTACTACAATTCCATATGAAAAACTGATTATAATAATATATCACATACAAATATTCTTCAAACTTACAACTTTGCTATATTACATATATCATTAAATATAGTACACTATGATACAGGATAGTTTTGAAGATAAATCTAGTTAATACGCAAGTTGTTCAGCAAAGGAAATAAAGACACGTAATTCATAAGTCCAGAAACAAGTCATGTATTCTGGTTTTACTAAGACGACTTCTGATAAGGCTAAAAAGGAACATATATTTCATAACATTATCCCCCAAGAAAGACAAGATTTTAGTTGCAATTGTTCCATATTCAAGTAATATTCGTTTATATTAAATAAGTGCGAAGACAAAAGGCGAAAATGAAGATTTGAAGACGGAAAGGTCCAAAATGCTCAAATGTACAAGATACAATTAAAATGGTTCAAATTATTGATGAGGAACGTCTAAAAATAACAAGAGTACAAGTTACGAAACGCAAAGTACACGATATAAAATAGTACGCAAGGACGTCCGAAAATCCGGAACCGGGACCCGAGCCAAGAAGAAACGCCCGACGCAATGGACCAAAAATATCTAGTCTACTATGCACATAAATATAATATAATATATAAATAATTATTAAAATTATTTATATTTTATATATATTTAATAAATATGTCGACGAACAAGAAGACAAAAGATATGTGAGCTGTCCAGCGTGGCCATGCGAGTCGCATAGCAAATAGGCATAAACCCATGCGAGTCGTATGAGGATCAGAATCAGGCCTGGTCTATAAATTTGCCAGTTTTCGTTCGTTTTTACCACACACCACACACACAAATACATAATAATACTCCCTAGTATAATATAAATAAATATATATATGTATATATAGTATAGATTAGTGTTATATTAGATTAGTTTGGGTTATGTAAAAGTTATTTTTACGGGTTTTTGAAGTTGAAATTCTGTCCGTGTAACACTACGCGATAAATACTCAATGTAAGTTATGTTCTCCTTTTTAAATTAATGTCTCGTAGCTAAGTTATTATTATGCTTATTTAAAACGAAGTAATCATGATGTTGGGCTAATTACTAAAATTGGGTAATTGGGCTTTGTACCATAATTGGGGTTTGGACAAAAGAACGACACTTGTGGAAATTAGACTATGGGCTATTAATGGGCTTTATATTTGTTTAACTAAATGATAGTTTGTTAATGTTAATATAAAGATTTACAATTGGGCGTCCCTATAAATTACCATATACACTCGATCGGACACGATGGGCGGGGTATTTATATGTACGAATAATCGTTCATTTAACCGGACACGGGAATGGATTAATAGCCACTAGAATAATTAAAACAGGGGTGAAATTACATTCAAGGGTAATTGGTTTAATTGTTAACAAAGTAGTAAAACCTTGGTTTACACGCAGTCGATAACCTGGTGTATTCATTAAACAAAGTATTAAAACCTTGTTACAATTCGAATCCCCAATTAGTTGGAATATTTAACTTCGGGTATAAGGATAATTTGACGAGGGCACTCGCATTTTATATTTATGACCGATGGACTGTTATGGACAAAAACCAGACGGACATATTAAATAATCCAGGACAACGGACAATTAACCCATGGGCATAAAACTAAAATCAACACGTCAACCATCATGGTTACGGAAGTTTAAATAAGCATAATATATTTTATTTCATATTTCCTCGTACTTTTATTTATTGTCATTTTAATTATTGTTATTTATTTTATATTATTATTTAAATATCGTCATTTACTATACGCTTCGCTTAAAATATAAAATCGACAAACCGGTCATTAAACGGTAAACTCTCCTTTTATATATTATTATATATAATTATATATATTTTGTACAAATATAATTATATAAAAATAAGTGTTTCATAAGCCCGTCTCCCTGTGGAACGAACCGGACTTACTAAAAACTATACTACTCCGCGACTAGGTACACTGCCTATTGTGTTGTAGCAAGGTTTTGGTATATCCATTTTGTAAATATTTAATTAAAACTTGTTAAATTTTGTAGCATTCCGTATTAAAAATATAGTATATTCCGTAACCCCACGCTACGACATCAAGTTTTTGGCGCCGCTGCCGGGGAGTCGGCGAAACTATCTATTTTTCATTTTTGTATATATATATTTATTATTTTTAGAAAAACAATATAAAATCCTAAAAATTAAAAAAATTTAAAAATCTAAAAATTTAAAAAATTAAAACCGAAAAGAAAAAAAAAATATATATATATTTTTATATAATTTTAAGATTTTTATTTATAAAATTATCAAATATTTATATTTTTAGTTTTATAAAAATATTAAGTTTTTATTTAAATTATATATATATTTTATTTAATATTTAAAACAGAAAATATAAATAAATATAAATAATACGGTTGAGCCTGTCATTTGACCCCCCTCATTTGAACCGGCTCTGGAGGTCATGCGACTCGCATGACCCTTAGCCTGAACCCCATGCGAGTCGCATGAGGGGTCTGACAGGGCCACATACAACCCTACTTTCGCATTAAATACGGTATTTTATTTATTATTATTAATATAAACCCTAATTAGTTTATTAATTTAATATTAATTAGTTTTAATTCTTAATTAATTTGTATTTTACTTTTAATTAGTTTTATTAATATATAAATTAATATCTTTAATAAATAATAATATAAAAATAATATTTTTTTTTTTATAAAAATTATTCTTTTTCTCAACTTTTTATATATTTTTATATTTTGTATCTTTTAGTCGTTTAGCGTAATATTTGTATTTTGTCGTTCGTACTTAGTTTTAAATATAGATTTTGCCGTAGTTTATTTTTATATTTCTAGATTTTTAGGTTTGCCGTAAAATCCCTTAAGTACTTATTCCTTAGACTAAGATTTAGGTGCTTTAGAATTTTGCGACGCCATTTTTCGTACGACTTTCTTACTTTTATTTTTCGACGTCTATTTTTCTACCTTTTTATTTTTCGACACTTTTCGACGCGCAATCTATTTCTTTCTATTTTCTCGACACTCTAGTTTTTAGGACCTAGAATTTTCTCTATTTCTTATCTAATATCTCAAACAGAAAGAAAAATTATTTAAGCGGTTAAATTAATGGACGTTGACATTTTTCTGGTTCGTAGTAATAGTTGGATTTGTTAGTGGCTAGTTGTGGGCTTCCGATTTAAAGGGTCCTGGCTACCTGCTGCATCTTTTGGCTATTCGAAACGTGGGCAAAATCAGAAAAGTCTATTAATTGGACAACTTATATAAGTTTTTCTATTTTTATAACTAATAGGATAATTCGTGAATGCACCACATTGTAGCTAAAATTTGGCCATCGCAATAAAATGGAAAATTTTGAAAACAAGGCTATGGAAACTCTTTTTGATATCCAAAATCAATTAAATCAATACTCTCAAACGAGTGTTGATGACAATTCGGTCAGTCAATCTTGGATCGCGAACGACGAAACAATAACTGGTTGTGAAATCTGTGGAGATTATCACTCAACATGGGAATGTTACTATTACGTTCCTACTGAAAATTACGCACCCACAGAACCTGAATGGAACGATTATGAAGAACACAATTCTAATTGGGATTATTCCCAAGAAGATATTCAAACTCAACAACCAGAAAAACTTGAAGATTCTTTAGATTATATGAGAATCAAACTCGAAGAACTTGATGCTCAAAAGGAACAAATGAGAGAGTTTGTAAATAGGCAAGCTGAAACTCTATCAGATTACACACCTGTTGATCTGAGGAGTATTGTGCAAGAAAATCTCAAATCATCGAATTTTGATGAATTCGAGAGCTCCGAAATCACCAACTATCCCGATGATAATTCTTATTCAGCCTTACCAATTTCACAACATATCGACACATTAGCCTCTACCGACGAAGAAGATGTAAGGGTAACAAATTGGTACTCTTGGGAAAACGATAACGTTGAAAATTTTACCCCCGAGACCAAACCAAACTTCACCATTCCACAACCTCCTAACCCAATATTCTCAATAGACGAGTCATCTACTGAAGATGAACCACGAGCTGTAATAGATAATGACACCTCGGATTTCACCCAATTGGGTAATAGAGGTGAAACCTTTGATTCCGAGAATGAACGGAAGGAAATATTAGAAATTGTCCACCCTATAGATATAAGTATGTCGGTGTATATCGATCCATTTGACCAAGAACCAGAAAAGAGACATATCCATTTACTAAAAGCTACACTTAAAAAAGAATTAAGTAGTGACGATCGGGTGAGTCTAAACTTTAAACCCATTGATATATTATACACCACCCGAGATATAAATAACTGGCTCACTATTCTAATTCGTGGAACTTATTCTACCGACTTCACATGTCGTCAGCTAAGTGTGGGGAAGTCTAACCCCACTTAACGTTAAAATAGGGGTTCGGGTTAGTGCATAACTCGTTAATAACCATGCATGATAAGTTAGGGTAAAATATGTATTTTCAAAAAAATTAGCAAACAGTTCAGAAAAGCAACCATTTTTGAAGAAAAACATGTGTGATAAAACAAAAAGGAAGGAACGATGAGGCGCACCATCTATCATTCGACGAGCTTTGTAAGTACAAACTAGGTATTCTTAATCACTTTTCTACACTAATCACCCTCATGAATTTATAATTAGAGTCTGATTTCATGCAAATGAGGGCATTGCATGATCTCAAGTGTGGGGAAGGGTTATAAATTCTCTCGGGTTTACACTTGGTTTATTTGCCAAATTTTGTGAAAATTTGAAAAATTTTCAACTAAATAAATTTAAAATCATGTTTATACATATTTATGAACGATGAAAACTAGGTGTTAATACCGAAATTATCGTTACCTAGAAAAGGACATAAATTGAGAAACAACCCAAAACGCTTGAATTCATTTAAAATGGAAAAAAGGAAAATAACAAGGCAAAGAAAGAAACTAAGTGTGGGGAGAATATACCAAGTTATTAAAAACTATCTATCATATGTTTCTGTAAAGTTATTGCAGGTGTTTTTGTTTTGGACTAAATTAACTGTTTTACCCGATTTACTGTAATGAAAGATGGATTTACACGATGAATCAATTCCATCATTAAAAGGAAGTAAAGTCTTCCGAAAAAGACACGCGCTTCTTGATTTAGGTCATGAAGTTGTCGTCCAGACCAGCTGTAGGTTGACGAAAAATCTAGAAAAGTCATCACTAAAATCGGCTGGAAATCCACGGACCTCAGCATCAAACAGGGTCGCCAAGTGGTCAGATTTATCCTAACCATGAGAAGGATTTATCTCGTACAATGGGGGGGCACCGTGCAAATTAGCTTGATAAGACTAATGAATCAGATCCCCAGAAAGGATAATCTCCTTTAAAGATTAAAAATCAGCTTTTAAGCCTGATATTACTCAATCCTAGAGATTGACCCTAAAGATTGAGAATTACAAACTCATGGAATTCAATGATATCTAGACTCGAGCTTGAACGAGAAAATATTTTGATCAAAAATACAAACCGATTTGTTTTCTGAAAACCCATTTTCAATGCGTTCATTACCATTGAACGTAAAATCCTAGGAATTCACCTGGAATTTGTTCGGTCACCTGAACCAAATCGGGTGTCAACCGTAAGAACGGTGGTTGCATAGCATGGTCGGAGACAGGACCTTGTGCCAGACCGAAAAATCATAGGATGATCTTTACTATTGCTCCTACCAAGGATAGTACTAGCATCCGACACGTAATTAGACCATGAACAAATGCATGTCATTAGACATTGCCTTAACAGTTTCTTGTTCATCGCTTTCCTTTACAACCGGACGGTAGTTTATCGAAAGGTAATATACGGAACAAGTAAACTGGATGTGTGCTTTCCGATACCGGGATAGCAGTGGATTACACGAGCCTAAATGTTTTTAGCCAAAATATTGATCCACAAATATATTTTGCAACACCAATGGTGGGTTAAATCAGAAAACTTGTCTAGGGTAAAATCTAGCTTGAATTTTCAAAAGATCAAATGTTTTCATAAAGATCCAATTTCCTTAAGGATCTACATTTTTATAGTCATGTGGGACTGTAAACCGCCTTTCAAATGTGCACTTTGCTTTGGAAACCGAAAGTAAATCGGCTATTTGATTGCAAGTGTCGTTGACCTAAACCCGAGGCAACTGTGGATGACACACCCACCTTTAAACCACATCGTTACTATCATTGTTTATACCGCCATATCAAAATCACTAATGTATAAAGTGTGAAGAATAAAGAAGTGATTTGTGTGATGTATTATATTATTTCAAGACTGTATTGCTTGAGGACAAGCAACGCTCAAGTGTGGGGATATTGATAAGGCTAAAAAGGAACATATATTTCATAACATTATCCCCCAAGAAAGACAAGATTTTAGTTGCAATTGTTCCATATTCAAGTAATATTCGTTTATATTAAATAAGTGCGAAGACAAAAGGCGAAAATGAAGATTTGAAGACGGAAAGGTCCAAAATGCTCAAATGTACAAGATACAATTAAAATGGTTCAAATTATTGATGAGGAACGTCTAAAAATAACAAGAGTACAAGTTACGAAACGCAAAGTACACGATATAAAATAGTACGCAAGGACGTCCGAAAATCCGGAACCGGGACCCGAGCCAAGAAGAAACTCCCGATGCAATGGACCAAAAATATCTAGTCTACTATGCACATAAATATAATATAATATATAAATAATTATTAAAATTATTTATATTTTATATATATTTAATTAATATGTCGACGAACAAGAAGACAAAAGATATGTGAGCTGTCCAGCGTGGCCATGCGAGTCGCATGGCAAATAGGCATAAACCCATGCGAGTCGCATGAGGATCAGAATCAGGCCTGGTCTATAAATTTGCCAGTTTTCGTTCGTTTTTACCACACACCACACACACAAATACATAATAATACTCCCTAGTATAATATAAATAAATATATATATGTATATATAGTATAGATTAGTGTTATATTAGATTAGTTTGGGTTATGTAAAAGTTATTTTTACGGGTTTTTGAAGTTGAAATTCTGTCCGTGTAACACTACGCGATAAATACTCAATGTAAGTTATGTTCTCCTTTTTAAATTAATGTCTCGTAGCTAAGTTATTATTATGCTTATTTAAAACGAAGTAATCATGATGTTGGGCTAATTACTAAAATTGGGTAATTGGGCTTTGTACCATAATTGGGGTTTGGACAAAAGAACGACACTTGTGGAAATTAGACTATGGGCTATTAATGGGCTTTATATTTGTTTAACTAAATGATAGTTTGTTAATGTTAATATAAAGATTTACAATTGGGCGTCCCTATAAATTACCATATACACTCGATCGGACACGATGGGCGGGGTATTTATATGTACGAATAATCGTTCATTTAACCGGACACGGGAATGGATTAATAGCCACTAGAATAATTAAAACAGGGGTGAAATTACATTCAAGGGTAATTGGTGTAATTGTTAACAAAGTAGTAAAACCTTGGTTTACACGCAGTCGATAACCTGGTGTATTCATTAAACAAAGTATTAAAACCTTGTTACAATTCGAATCCCCAATTAGTTGGAATATTTAACTTCGGGTATAAGGATAATTTGACGAGGGCACTCGCATTTTATATTTATGACCGATGGACTGTTATGGACAAAAACCAGACGGACATATTAAATAATCCAGGACAACGGACAATTAACCCATGGGCATAAAACTAAAATCAACACGTCAACCATCATGGTTACGGAAGTTTAAATAAGCATAATATATTTTATTTCATATTTCCTCGTACTTTTATTTATTGTCATTTTAATTATTGTTATTTATTTTATATTATTATTTAAATATCGTCATTTACTATACGCTTCGCTTAAAATATAAAATCGAAAAACCGGTCATTAAACGGTAAACTCTCCTTTTATATATTATTATATATAATTATATATATTTTGTACAAATATAATTATATAAAAATAAGTGTTTCATAAGCCCGTCTCCCTGTGGAACGAACCGGACTTACTAAAAACTATACTACTCCGCGACTAGGTACACTGCCTATTGTGTTGTAGCAAGGTTTTGGTATATCCATTTTGTAAATATTTAATTAAAACTTGTTAAATTTTGTAGCATTCCGTATTAAAAATATAGTATATTCCGTAACCCCACGCTACGACATCAACTTCCCATCCTTGGTCTTGTGGAAAATAACCGTTATGACCATTAGCTAGGCATCATGTTGTAATGTCGTCAAAAGGACGAGGGTTTCGTAATGTCCAACAGCCCCGTAATAATCTAAAAACCTTGTTTCTCACCCCAACTACTGAATCCGTCACTTGTGGGAAAGTTTTATTTAAAAGCTGCAATCCGATGTTCTTTTTCTCACTTTGGTAAGAAGTGAACATCACTAACCCGTAAGCATAACATGCTTCTTTATGTTGCATGTTAGAAGCTCTTTCTAATTCACGAAATCCTATATTGGGATATGTTGAGTCAAAATAGGTTCTTAACCCGTAGCGTAAAATTGCATTTGGGTTCCCCGCATTTAACGCTTTAAAGAAAACACGGCGTAACTTACGGTCTCCCCAATGTGATATACCCCACCTATCAAAGGAAAACCTTTTATAAACTAAGGCATTTCTGGAAAGTCTTTCAAATGTTTGACAAGTTAATTTCGCCATAACTAAATGTACTGATGAATTCTGACCGACTCTAGACAAAATTTCCTCAATCATATCCTCTGGTAGGTCTTCTAAAATATTCGGTTGTCTACCCTTAACGTCCATTTTGTTTTTATACTGTAAAATAGACAAGGATTAGATTCGTAATAACAAACAATACAAGGAATTTTTACATAGAACATAAAAGTACAAGCACACTACAATACATTTATTACACAACATGCTCACACCCCTCTAATCTGAATCACTGGTTTCTTCTTCTTCGGACTTGTTTCGTTTTCCTAATTTTCTAGGAATATATGGTGTTCCTTTAATACGAGCCGTCGTTTTCCATAATGGTTTAGAAAAACCTGGTGGTTTAGAGGTTCCCGGGTCATTGTTACATTTTAGGAAATACGAATGTTACCGATACATATAAAGTTCATCAGGGTTGGAATCGGGTTTCTCTATTTTTATACTTTTTCCCTTATTATTTTCTTTCGCTTTATTAAATTGGTTCGAGGTAATTTCTATAACATCATCAGAATCCTCATCGGGATCCGATTCATCGGAAAATTGGTAATCTTCCCAATATTTTGCTTCCTCGACGGAAACACCATTGACCATTATTAACTTTGGTCCGTTGGTTGAGGATTTTCTTTTATTTAATCGATTTACTATAGGTATCAATATTTCTTCGTCCAGAACCTCTTCTTCTTCTGGTTCCTCCTCTTCCGA